>NC_043751.1:31581499-31688999 GCF_902148845.1 Salarias fasciatus
GGGAGGAGGAAGGAGGAGAGGAGGAGGAGGAGGAGGAGGGGAGGAAGGAGGAGGAGGAAGAGGAAGAGGAGGAGGAGGAGGAGGAGGAAGCGGAGGGAGGAGGAGGAGGGAGGAAGAGGAGGGGAGGGGGGGGAGGAAGAGGAGGAGGAGGAGGAGGAGGAGGAGGAGGAGGAGGAAGAGGAGGAGGAGGAGGAGGAGGAAGAGGAAGAGGAGGGAGGAGGGAGGAGGAAGAGGAGGAGGAGGAGGGGAGGAGGAGGAGGAGGAGGAGAGGAGGAAGAGGAAGAGGAAAGCGGAGGGGAGGAGGAGGAGGAGGAGGAGGAGGAAGAGGAGGAGGAGGAGGAGGAGGAGGAGGAGGAGGAGGAGGAGGCGGAGGAGGAAGAGGAGGAGGAGGGGAGGAGAGGAGGAGGAAGAGGAAGAGGAGGAGGAGGAGGAGGAGGAGGAGGGAAGAGGAAGAGGAGGAGGAGGCGGAGGAGGAAGAGGAGGAGGAGGAGGAGGGAGGAAGAGGAGGAGGAGGAGGAGGAGGAAGAGGAGGAGGAGGAGGAGGAGGAGGAGGAGGAGGAGGAGGAAGAGGAGGGAGGAGGAGGAGGAGGAGGAAGAGGACGAGGAGGAGGAGGCGGGGAGGAAGAGGAGGAGGAGGAGGAGGAGGAGGAAGAGGAGGAGGAGGAGGAGGAGGAGGAGGAGGAGGAGGAGGAGGAGGAGGCGGAGGAGGAAGAGGAGGAGGAGGAGGAGGAGGAGGGGAAGAGGAGGAGGAGGAGGAGGAGGAAGAGGAGGAGGAGGAGGAGGAGGAGGAGGAGGAGGAGGAGGAGGAAGAGGAAGAGGAGGAGGAGGAGGAGGAGGAGGAGGAGGAGGAAGAGGAGGAGGAGGCGGAGGAGGAAGAGGAGGAGGAGGAGGAGGAGGAAGAGGAGGAGGAGGAGGAGGAGGAGGAGGAGGAGGAGGAGGAGGAAGAGGAAGCTGATCAGCGTCCAGGAGGAACCGTTTCAAAGCTCCAGTCCTCCGATCTGAAGCAGCCGTTCTGTTTCACTTCTCCTGTGGATCCGACGCTCGGGAGGTTTTGATCACGTGTTTTACTGCATTCATGGATTTCAGGACGGAGAACGCTCAGATTTCAGTTTCCTCCTCCTTCAGCGTGTCTGATTTCTCCTTTTAGAAATCCAGATCGTTTCAGCTGTTAAGCTGTTTTCACTCATTTCTTGAAGTTTCAGCCATTTTTTTAAATACTGGACTTTTTTCTCAGGCCAAACATTAAGATTATTTTGAAAACTGATTCCACAGAATCAACAGAATAAACAGAAAGCATCAGAAAACCTTTGAAAGGTCTCTGAAAACACAGATATTGTCCTCCAGCTCCAGATTCTGAGTTCTGATCTGAATGTTCAGACGTTCTCTCAGTTTGGTTCTGAGTTCAGATCAAATGGTTCTAGTTTAACTTTAATATTCATGTAGACGTTCCCCCTGAGAGCCTCCACTCTGCTCCCCGTTTCCACTGGATGCTACTGGCTCAGCAGGAGGACAGGACCCTGGTCTCTCGCGGGACGGACCACGGTCTGGTCTGATTCACTTCCTGATATTCATCTGAGTTTAACTGGCTTTAAAGCTCCGGGGAAAACATTTAAATTCAGAAGACGTCTGTCAGAGGACAACATGATCAAATCCAAGGTTCTAGAGCTTCATCACTGAGACCAGGTTCTAGAGCTCATCACAGACCTGAGACCAGGTTCTAGAGCTCATCACAGACCTGAGACCAGGTTCTAGAGCTCATCACAGACCTGAGACCAGGTTCTAGAGATCATCGCAGACCTGAGACCAGGTTCTAGAGCTCATCACTGAGACCAGGTTCTGGAGCTCATCACTGAGACCAGGTTCTAGAGCTCATCATCTCTGTCTCCATCCCCCTCACCCTAACCAGTACAGCAGAAAGCCTCCTCCTCTGATCTTGGTTCTGCAGGTTCCTCCTCCTCTGCAGGTCCACACCTGGTCCCAGACCTGCAGGCTCAGTCACTTCCTGTTCCGCCGGCTCCTCTCAGCAGTGAGGAGTTCAGACTGAATGGTGCAGCCGGTGCCTGCAGGGGGCGCAGCTAACACGTCGTGTTGATTAATCTTCTTGAGAAACGTTTCCGAAAGCTCGTCAGTGAACCGTGAAGAAGAGGCGGCGGGGAGGAGGGGGCGGAGCCACGGGGTCTCACCGTCCTGTCAGAGATCACAGCCGAGTCCGAGTCTCCAGGAAGCCTCCGTCAGCGACTCTGAGCCGCCGGGAAACAGGCAGGAGGTCCAGGGGGGCGAGGAGACGCCAAGTTCCTGCCAGCTGATCTGTCTGCCCCGCTGCCCCCTGCTGCCCCCTCATCTGCCCCGCTGCCCCCCTCATCCACCTTGCTGCCCCCTGCTGCCCCCTCATCCACCCTGCTGCCCCCTCATCCGCCCCGCTGCCCCCTGCTGCCCCCTCATCCACCCTGCTGCCCCCTCATCCGCCCCGCTGCCCCACCCTGACTCCGGGCCTCGCCTCCACACTCCATGTGACTTCTCTTACTTTGAAATTCAGCATCCTGTTTCCAGAGAAGTGGGACCTGCAGCCTCCTGACGCCCAGAATCTGGTTTACTGAAGTTCTATTAAACCTGAGGAACCCCAGGAACCCCAGGAACCCCAGGAACCCCAGGAACCCCAGGAACCTGAGGACGGGTTCTCCTCCACCTGATCCGGCTTTACACCCACCAGTGTTTACAGCTGTTCTACAGCTGACTTCCAGCTGATTCACATTCGATTCACAGAAGATTTTTCATCATCACGCTTCATTCATCCCCGTTTATTACATTATTTTTTTCCACATTTACTCCTCCCGTCTCTCCCGTGCTGAAGTCACATTCCGGCACATCAGCGGGTCAAAGGTCAAGCTCAGGGCCCCGAATTTACACTGTACAGTCATCTACCAGCAGAACGTCCGACCTGACACTTTGATGAAAACACACACACACACACACACCGTGGACAGTGTGTTGTGAAGACACAGTGTGTGTGTGTGTGTGTGTGTGTGTGTGTGTGTGTGTGTGTGTGTGTGTGTGTGTGTGTGTGTGTGTGTCTCACCTCTCCTCTCAGCCAGTCCATCAGTGTCTGGACGGTCCCTGCAGGCAGCTGGTTTCTCAGACTGTCTCTCTGCTCCGGACCGGGCTGCAGGTCCAGGGCCAGCTTCAGGTCTTCGGCCAGCTGGAGGACCTGCAGGGGTCCGCAGGGTCCGCCGGAGCTGCCGGAGCCACAGGACCCGCCGGAGCCCAGGTCCAACACGCTGCTGGAACAGTCCATCGCCGCCGCCTTGGAGCCTGCAGAGGACGAGTCGGTGGATCAGCTGATCGCTTCTCATCACTAGACTCTGAACCGGTCCACCGCAGGTTCTCCACCTGCCGGCAGAGGCGGAGGCGGAGGAAATCCTCCTGCTGCACCACCGATGGAACGTGGAACATGACACATTTCCTCCGGTCCCTGAACGCATCACAGAAAAATGGGCATCTGAGTCGTAAAGACGATTAACGACAAGGAACCCAGAGTTCTAGTCGAGTTCTAGTCGAGTTCTAGTAGAGTTCTAGTAGAGTTCTAGTCGAGTTCTAGTAGAGTTCTAGTAGAGTTCTCGTCGAGTTCTAGTAGAGTTCTAGTAGAGTTCTAGTAGAGTTCTAGTAGAGTTCTCGTCGAGTTCTAGTAGAGTTCTAGTCGAGTTCTAGTAGAGTTCTAGTAGAGTTCTAGTAGAGTTCTAGTCGAGTTCTAGTAGAGTTCTCGTCGAGTTCTAGTAGAGTTCTAGTAGAGTTCTAGTAGAGTTCTAGTAGAGTTCTCGTCGAGTTCTAGTAGAGTTCTAGTAGAGTTCTAGTAGAGTTCTCGTCGAGTTCTAGTAGAGTTCTAGTAGAGTTCTAGTCGAGTTCTAGTAGAGTTCTAGTAGAGTTCTCGTCGAGTTCTAGTAGAGTTCTAGTAGAGTTCTCGTCGAGTTCTAGTAGAGTTCTAGTAGAGTTCTAGTAGAGTTCTAGTAGAGTTCTGTCAGAGCTCCGTCAGAGCTCCTATCGATCGTGGAGACCAAAGCGGGGAATGAGGAGAGCTATCAGAACATGGAGAACCCGGAGCTTCTAACTTGTGGGATGATGGACGTTCCGCCGTTCACCTGCGATGATGTCGTCCATCTGCTCCAGCGCCGCCTGCAGCATGTGACTGGCCTCCGTCTCCATGGCGACGGCGGGAAGCATCGGGCCCGAGGAGCTGGAACGTTCTGCAGGAGCATGGAAGAAGCAGTTTGTGACGAGAACACGGATGAAAAGAACACTATTAGAATCCGGTTCTCAGTGAAATGAGACGAGAACGTCCAGCAGGGAGAACGTCTGTTTTCACAGCGCGGCAGAACTCGTCTTTGAGTTTTGATCGATGTTTTGAGGTAGAGATCACAGATTCCACCTGCTGGCAGAGACACACTTTTCTTCTTTGTTTTCTATTCTGAGATAAAAGCTGTGTTGAAACATTAAAACATTTTTCAAAGCTGTGTATTTCTCAGAACACCTCATGTGATGAACTTCTAGGTGAAGTTCGGTGTTTCTGCGGAGCGTTCGGCTTCACGTGGCGCAGGACGCCCACTGAAACACATTTCTGGAAAAGGCACTGTTCCTCTCTTCTTATCCGAGCAGAACACAAATGAACATGTTTTGACCTGAAGCTGCAGTTCTCATGACCACCAGCAGGGGGCCAGATCACACTTTTTGAAAGTCTTTCCAACTTTATCAGATTCATTCTGATGCTGTTCTGGTTTGATCTGCAGTTTAAATGTTTTTTCTCCCTATCTTTATGTCTGACCTCTGTGTTGAAGTGTCGTATGTTTTCCTTCCAGTCTTTATTTTGAAGGGCAGGTCAGTGTTCGGGCGGAGGAGAGTGTGTTTCCAGGCTGAAGGTGCAGCAGACAGGATGGAGGGTGGAGGTGGAGCTGCTCCGCCCTGCAGTGAGACGAGGCGACGTCTCCGTTCGGACGGAGACAGAGCCGCTCTGTGACGCTCTGCTGCACAGCCCAGGCTTTGTTCCCGCTTCAGCCGCTCAAGCTCAGCCAATCGCAGAGCTGCTCGCGGCGTTCTGACCGGGAGTCGCACAAAACACGGTCAAACACCATGAAACACCGTCAAACCACGATCAGACACCGTCTGATAAAATACCACAACCACTTCATTTTTAGCCTTTAACACATTTAACTGACGTTTTAAACTTTTACTGGAATCAAACTCGTGTTTTTTCCACCTTTAACCTTTAATCTGACTTTTCATCAGAGTTAAAGTTGATGAAGGGAAACAAGTTAACGTCCAAAGGTCAGAAGTCAGGAGAATAAAACCCTCATGCGGTTTGTTTAGCGTCTGTCCACACACACACACACACACGTTAGGCTTCCCACTCTTGTGGGGACCTTCCATTGACTCCCGTTCATGTCTGACTCCTAACCCTAACTCCTAGCCCTTTTTTTTTTTTCTTCCAACCCAATGCATACCCTTGTTCTTTGCCCTGTACTGCTGCAATACCTGAATTTCCCCTCTGGGGATTAACAACGGATTATCTTATCTTATCTTACCCTAACCCTAACCCACACCAAAACACAGCCTAACCCTAAAGAAATGTTTTTGCACTTTTACTTTCTTCAGCAACAACAACATGGCCAAGAAAACACAGTTTCCCCTCATTAGGACCCAAGAAATGTCCCCACAAATGACACTGTGCTGGTTTTCCTATGTCGTGGGGACAAAATGTCCCCACGACCATACGAAAACCCGCACGTGTGTGTGTGTGTGTGTGTGTGTGTGTGTGTGTGTGTGTGTGTGTGTTTTCTCCTGCAGGTCTTCAGTTTGGATCAGACACACCTTTTCCCCACAAACTCCAGAAAAACCAGTTCAGAGAACCAGACGAGCAGCTGAGTCCTTCACCGAGAGCAGAGCCGCTCACGTTCTGTCAAACTCCAGAAGAACTCCAGGAAAACTACAGAGAAACTACAGAAAAACCCAGTTTAAACAAGCCTGACACTTGGCCTGAAACACACACACACACACACACACACACACACACACACACACACAGGCTCGGTGGCCTCTTCGGACCACATGACTCCTCAGAGCCGAAGCAAAGCAGCAGTTTCATTCCAGGGTCTGTTGATGCTGAAGGTTCTTCTTCGTTGGTGGAGCTTTCCTCCGGCGCTCAGGAAGAGGCATGGATCTATAAACAGTGTGTTCCCGGAGCGAGGGCCGAGGGCCTGAGCACGGCTCGCATGATCTTTTCCAGTGAACCATGGCTGATGTGTGGCTGCTGGCTGTGTGTGTGTGTGTGTGTGTGTGTGTGTGTGTGTGGGCTGCAGCTCCCTGCTCTCCTCCGCCCAGTGGGACTGATCCAGGCCGGCCGGCGCTCCGACACACTCCTGCCTGCTGTGATCTGTTTCGCCCTGAGAGTGAAGCTGATGAAGCACGAGACCAACCAGCACATGACTCCCAGTCCGACCCGCACGAGGCAGGAGGCAGGAGGCGAGGAGGCGAGGAGGCGAGGAGGCAGGAGGCAGGAGGCGAGGAGGCGAGGAGGCAGGAGGCAGGAGGCAAGGAGGCAAGGAGGCAGGAGGCAGGAGGCAGGAGGCGAGGAGGCAGGAGGCAGGAGGCGAGGAGGCAGGACGCGAGGAGGCAAGGAGGCAGGAGGCAGGAGGCGAGGAGGCAGGACGCGAGGAGGCAAGGAGGCAGGAGGCAGGAGGCGAGGAGGCAGGAGGCGAGGAGACGAGGAGGCAGGAGGCAGGAGGCAGGAAGCAGGAGGCAAGGAGGCAGGAGGCAGGAGGCGAGGAGGCAGGAGGTGAGGAGACGAGGAGGCAGGAGGCAGGAAGCAGAAGGCAGGAGGCGAGGAGGCAGGAGGCAGGAGGCGAGGAAGCAGGAGGCGAGGAGGCAGGAGGCAGGAAGCAGGAGGCAAGGAGGCAGGAGGCAGGAGGCAGGAGGCGAGGAGGCAGGAGGCAGGAAGCAGGAGGCAAGGAGGCAGGAGGCAGAAGGCAGGAGGCGAGGAGGCAGGAGGCAGGAGGCGAGGAGGCAGGAGGCGAGGAGACGAGGAGGCAGGAGGCAGGAAGCAGGAGGCAAGGAGGCAGGAGGCAGGAGGCAGGAGGCGAGGAGGCAGGAAGCAGGAGGCAAGGAGGCAGGAGGCAGGAGGCGAGGAGGCAGGACGCGAGGAGGCAAGGAGGCAGGAGGCAGGAGGCGAGGAGGCAGGAGGCAGGAGGCGAGGAGGCAGGAGGCAGGAGGCAGGAGGCGAGGAGGCAGGAAGCAGGAGGCAAGGAGGCAGGAGGCAGGAGGCGAGGAGGCAGGAGGCGAGGAGGCAGGAGGCGAGGAGACGAGGAGGCAGGAGGCAGGAAGAAGGAGGCAAGGAGGCAGGAGGCAGGAGGCGAGGAGGCAGGAGGCAGGAGGCGAGGAGGCGAGGAGGCAAGGAGGCAGGAGGCGAGGAGGCAGGAGGCGAGGAGACGAGGAGGCAGGAGGCAGGAAGCAGGAGGCAAGGTGGCAGGAGGCAGGAGGCGAGGAGGCAGGAGGCGAGGAGGCGAGGAGGCAGGAGGCAGGAGGCGAGGAGGCAGGAGGCAGGAGGTGAGGAGGCAGGAGGCAGGAGGCGAGGAGACGAGGAGGCAGGAAGCAGGAGGCAAGGAGGCAGGAGGCAGGAGGCTAGGAGGCAGGAGGCAGGAGGCAGGAGGCGAGGAGGCAGGAGGCAGGAGGCAGGAGGCAGGAGGTGAGGAGGCAGGAGGCGAGGAGGCAGGAGGCAGGAGGTGAGGAGGCAGGAGGCAGGAGGCAGGAGGCGAGGAGGCAGGAGGCGAGGAGACGAGGAGGCAGGAGGCAGAAGGTGAGGAGACGAGGAGGCAGGAGGCAGGAGGCAGGAAGCAGGAGGCAAGGAGGCAGGAGGCAGGAGGCGAGGAGGCAGGAGGCAGGAGGTGAGGAGGCAGGAGGCAGGAGGCGAGGAGGCAGGAGGCAGGAGGTGAGGAGGCAGGAGGCAGGAGGCAGGAGGCGAGGAGGCAGGAGGCAGGAGGCAGCAGGCGAGGAGGCAGGAGGCAGGAGGCAGGAGGCAGGAGGCGAGGAGGCAGGAGGCGAGGAGGCAGGAGGCAGGAGGCAAGGAGGCAGGAGGCGAGGAGGCAGAAGGCAGGAGGCAGGAGGCAGGAGGCAGGAGGCAGGAGGCGAGGAGGCAGGAGGCGAGGGTGCGAGGACGGCAACTCTGGACCTACTGCAGGACCTGACTCTGGATCAGTTTCACGACCTGACTCTGGACCCGACTCTGGACCTGAGTCTGGACCGGACTCTGGACCTGAGTCTGGACCGGACTCTGGGCCTGCTTCCGGACCGGTCTCAGGATCAGTTTCAGGACCTGTTTCAGGATCTTCTTCAGGATCCGTCTTCCTGTCTGTCTCAGACTCTGTTTCAGGACCTTCACACCTGCTCGGTTTCCCGTTTGTCCACATTCTCGAGCTTTCAGTTAGAGAATCTCAGCAGCACTCGTCACACCTGCAGCGACTTGCTCGAGGGCACAAACGGCAGACCGGAACCCTGAGCCGAGAGCCGCTTTAAGGAACCATCTGCAGTCAACAACAGGAGAACGGAGCCGAGACCCAGGAGCAGCGTGAAGGACTGCAGGACGGAGACCGAGCTGCCGCTTCATGCTAACATGCTAACATGCTAACATGCTACATGATCCAGCAATGTCCATGAAAACACCTCATCGGCTGACAGGACCACAGAGAACCAGATCCTTCACTCCAACGCGGAACCACGGTCTCTGGACTGTGAGAGGAACCGATCCGTCACGACGGACGGAGAGATGGAGAGTCCAGAACCACAAGAACCAGAGAGGAACCGTAACAAGGAGAGTCCAGCCACCAGGAAGAACGGAACCAGCAGGAGCAGACAATCCAGAACCCTGAGAAGTTCTAGAACCCCGGTACATTCCGAACTCAAGACACACTGTGGCACTGCGACACATTACAGACACGTTCTGTGACTCGGACATGTCCTAGAGCTGTAACACATTCTAGACCCTTGACTCATTCTAGAACACCTGACATGTGGCAGAGTCTCGACACGATCCAGAACTCTGACTTGTTTAGGAACCGTGACAAACTCCAGAACCCTGACACATCCTAGAACCTGGTTCTAGTTCCAAAGCACCCTGTAGAACCCTGACCATTCAGAGCTCTGCGTCATTCTCAGCATCCACACCGAGGATCTTCCAGACTGAGGAGTGGCTCGAACTGACCTCTGACCTCTGAAAGTGAGCTGAGTCTACTTCAGGTTCCTTCATTCTTTGTGCCTGCCTCTGGTCAGGCAAAAAGATTACTGTCCACAAAAAACCAAAAGAAGAGTCCGAGGCGAGGCGACGGGCTTTTGGCCGTGAAAACTTTGGAAAAAAAAAGCGGCACGCAGCATTTGGAGCAACATCACAAAAACCACACCAAACGGGTCTAAATTCCAGGAATGGTGTTCCTGTGACTTTTCTCTGCATTCCGGCAAAAAAAATCGGAGAAAATTCCCAAAAAACGGCAATTTTTTCCCATTCATTCCAGATCAGTCGCCCCCCCCAAAAAAAACCACAAAAATCATCCCCAAACACACACGTCCATCGTGCCTCGCCAACTTTCACGTAGAGACGTGAAAATATGAAAAAATGTTAAAATATTAAAATATGAAACGTTGCCATTTTCTATCCAGATGTGAAAACCTCACAACCTTCAATGTCTTCTACCAGACTTAACCTGAGCTTTCAGGAAGAGCGAGAATTTCAGCCGTTACTGGAGTTTCTAATGGGTGTGTATTGGAGAGGCTCTCCATTTAAACCAAAAATAAGTTTTTCTCTCATCCCCAGGGCCACATTGTTGGCTCAATGTTCACAAATTATACATCAAAACGTAGGTATTTTCTTTGTGATTTCCACAGTGCTTTCATTATTTCTCTATCTCAAACGGTTCTCTCTCCAGATGCATTTGTTTGAGGAGAGTGCAGAATTTTCTCCCATCCCCTCCAATGCATTCAGAGAAAGATTTTCCAAAAGTTCACACATTTTTCCAAACTGGCTGTGGATGAATGGATGATGCTACAGACATGAAAACCTCAGGATGAATCCATGAAAGGCTTCTGATGCTCACGGTGAAAAAAAATGTTTCAGTTTCAGCTCTGGGTTCTTAAAAAACAACATTTCTTCAACCAAACAAACTGAATGAAAAACTGCTGATTCACTGACATGGCTGCTGAGAGCAGCTGGTCTCCATGGCAACACACACACCTGCTGAGAGCAGCTGGTCTCCATGGCAACACACACACCTGCTGAGAGCAGCTGGTCTCCATGGCAACACACACACCTGCTGAGAGCAGCTGGTCTCCATGGCAACACACACACCTGCTGACTCTCTGTCATGGCTGATCTCAGCTCAAAGCTCACAGTAAATAAGGAGTTATACAAACACACACACACACACACACACACACACACACACACACACACACACACAGCAGTGGGCAGCAGCTGGCAGAAGTTGCAGAAAGCTGCTTCCTGGTGTCTGATCCTGATGTGACTCCTAATAAAAGAGCAGAGAGAACGTTCCGCATTCAGACGCCGTTAGCTTCAAACTGGCAGATGATTAAAATATTAATGTTTTATTTATGTGAATAATCAGCAGCATGAGGCCGCTTAGGCCCCGCCCCCCCGGGGGCCCTGGACGGACAGCAGCCCGGACCCCCCTCTGCGGCTTGCTGGGTAATTTGCCTGACAGCAGCAGAAGGCCGGGCAGGTTATTCCAGCCTGTTCACGTGTTCTCATACACACGCACACACACACACACACACACACACACACACACACACACTGCGCCACTCATCTGCATTCAGTTGATAAACTTCCTCAAAATGTAAGAGTGTGAGGCTGCAGGAGAGAGAGAGACGGACGCAGAAGGAGGCGGGGTCACCTGCAGAACACCTGCAGAACAGCTGTAGAACACCTGTAGAACACCTGTAGAACACCTGTAGAACACCTGTAGAACACCTGCAGAACACCTGTAGAACACCTGTAGAACAGCTGTAGAACACCAGCAGAACACCTGTAGAACACCTGTAGAACACCTGCAGAACACCTGTAGAACACCTGTAGAACAGCTGTAGAACACCAGCAGAACACCTGTAGAACACCTGTAGAACACCTGTAGAACAGCTGTAGAACACCAGCAGAACACCTGCAGAACACCTGCAGAACACCAGCAGAGACCCGGTATCATGAGTGGGAAGTCCTGAAAGTCCTGAAGGTCGTGGAGGTCAGGGGTCAAAGGGACGAGCCATGAGAACCGGAACTGTCACTACGCATGTGGACCGGTGAGTCTGAGAGGAGCGGTTAAACGTTAACGCGGTGTGTGTGTGTGTGTGTGTGTGTGTGTGTGTGTGTGTGTGTGTGTGTGTGTGTGTGTGTGTGGGAAAGCGACTTTACTGTTCGTCCTCATTTGGCTGAGTCTGTGTGGATTAGTGTCACCAGCTCGAGGCCAGACCTCAGCCCCCCAGGCCCGCCTGTCACCCAGGGTAAACACAACTCTGTGTGTGTGTGTGTGTGTGTGTGTGTGTGTGTGTGTGTGTGTGTGTGTGTGTGTGTGTGGTTACTTATTAGCGTTGTGAGGACCACGGTCCGTTGCCACACACACACTCAGCCCTCCATCTGCTCATGTTGAAGGTGGGAATCAGTTCATTTAATTAGCAGCTTTGCAGTTATTAATCTCAGTTATTAATCTCATTTTAATCTCATCTCAGGGCCTGAGTGAAGAAGTTCAGACTGATTTTAGCAGAAGAACAAATCAGTACATGAACCTGTATATGTTCACAAAGTTAAAGCAGAACTACGCAACTTTTTTACCTCAATAAATGTTTGTCAGAATCCCTGTGGGGTAAACAGAGAGTTGTCACGGTGACTGGCCGGTCACGTTTAGCATTAGCTGGTGGCCACATGTTTAGCATTAGCTGGTGGCCACATGTTTAGCATTAGCTGGTGGCTACACGTTTAGCATTAGCTGATGGCTACATGTTTAGCTGGTGTTGTCGTCGTGGAAACAGGCTGAGAACAGCTGGTCTGGGGTCAGTTATGGATGGAAACTATCTGCTGATGGGCAACGAAACAACAGCAATTATCTAAAACTGTGGCCTGAACCATGCCAGAGGGGCCTGCCGTCTGGAGCCCTGAGCCGGATCGATCAGGATCCACTGATCAGGATCAGGATCCACTGATCAGGATCAGGATCCACTGATCAGGATCAGGACTGATCGATCAGTCTAGCTGAAGTTTTAATACAATCTGCAGTAGTGAAATCAGTCAGTGTCCTCAGAAGAGATAGAAACAATAACTCTGTGTGTGTGTGTGTGTGTGTGTGTGTGTGTGTGTGTGTGTGTGTGTGTGTGTGTGTGTGTGTGTGTGTGTGTGTGTTTCTTCAGTAATTAGCATCAATGTGACAGGATCGCTGACATTTAGAAAGCTTCCTGTTCTGTCCTTTAGCTCAGCAGCAAACCCCGAATCTCTCCATCTTCCTCCCCCTCTCTCTCTCTTCCTCCCTGTCTCTCTCTTCCTCCCTCTCTCTCTCTCTCTTCCTCCCTGTCTCTCTCTTCCTCCCTGTCTCTCTCTTCCTCCCTCTCTCTCTCTCTCTCTCTTCCTCCCTGTCTCTCTCTTCCCTCCCTCTCTCTCTCTCTTCCTCCCTCTCTCTCTCTCTCTTCCTCCCCACCTCTCTCTCTTCCTCCCCCCCCCTCTCTCTCTCTCTCTCTCTCTCTCATACAGTTAACTCTAAAACAATTAACTCCAAACTCTCCTGATGATATAAGACGATCAGTTATCTCACATTTCTTGCTTCATTCTAATCTCATTAGATGAACTTGGAAATCACACAAGTCACTCTGAACTCGCAGATTTCACCGTTTCGATACGCAGTCGACTGGAAACCCGCCGGTTTAACTCGAAACTCAACCATCAAGTCCAGATGAACTCGGGTTTAGTGTTCCTGTGGATCTCTGGAGCTGAACAGCAAGACTCTCCATTTAGTCTGAACATCTTTTTATAACTAAAAAAATGGAATATAAGAAGAGGCGGGACTATAAGCCCCGCCCCCTCAGACCTGATTGACAGCCCCAGGGACCAATAGCAGAGCTGCGCTTCGAACATCAGAGAACAAACCGGAAAATCGTGCAGCTGCAGCTGATTGGTGGACGAACGTCCCAGGACTATATTTAGACCTTCCACCTCGTCACACTGGCTGTGTGTGTGTGTGTGTGTGTGTGTGTGTGTGTGTGTGTGATGACCACAGTCAAATCTCTCTGACAGGAGATGTTGTCTGGTCTCGTCACACACATTCACACACTCCTGCAGCAGCAGTGTGTCACACGGAGACGCTGAATCCAACACACACTCGTCCACTGGGAGCGTCCAGCGTCCAGCGTCTCGGTCCGACCTGATCTGTCCCCCGGCGGTGGAAGACGGCAACAACCGCCCAGTGTCCACACACTGCCGTCATTTCTACTGTCTCTCTCTCCAGTGTCCCTACTGTCTCCCAGCATGCATTTCATCTGAAGCAGAAGCTTCTGAACCAGCTAACACCTCTTCTGGACTCAGATTCGTCGGTCGAAGAGTTTGACCGTCTCTCCCGTCTCCAGTGTGTCTCCTGTCTCCCAGCATGCACTGGGGCTGCAGTCCCAGGTGGAGGACCGTGGCCCGGCCCCCCCCTCCTGCGTCGGAGTCTCATTTGCACATGAAATAGCGGATCTTCAGATGTCTGAGATCAGACGCTCGGCGCTCTTCATCCTGGAATCCTCCGGCTCTGCCGACTGACACGAGACACCGGACACGGGACCGGAGGGTCCTGAGGGTCCACAGCTTCAGAACCAGTCCGTCCCTCCGGGAACCGGACTCGTCTCAGAGGTCCTCCTGAGTCCAGCAGAGAGCAGAGGCCTTCAGCTCAGAGCAGAAGGGTTCTCAACGGGAGGTTCCACACCGGGAACGTAAAAAAACTGCTCTCCCGGAGCGACAGGCACAAAGACACAAAGACGGCGTCACAGAGAGACGAGACGGCGCCAGGACCCGATGGGTCCGCCAGGACCCGATGGGTCCGCCGAGACCCGATGGGTCCGCCGAGACCCGATGGGTCCGCCGAGACCGGATGGGTCCGCCGGCGCCTCAGAGCGGCGAGAAGACCAAACCAGAGACGACTGGACCAGAACCGAAGACCAAACCATTCAGAGACGTTTCAGTTCTGGAGATGTTTTGGACACACACACACACACACACACCCTCACACACTCACACACACACACGCACACACACACACGCACACACACTCCGGGGCAGCGAGCCTCCATACAGGAGGAGTTCGGTTACAGAGTCAGAATCCTGCAGCCAGAACAAACAGATCCTGTTACAGGATCCTGTTACACACACACACACACACACACACACACACACACACACACACACACACACACACTCTGGAGGCGTGTCCGCTCAGCTTCCTGTCAGGTCAGGAAAATAAAAGCCTGGGCCTTCAGCCTCTCTCTCTGCTCGGCGTTTCTGCCGTTTCCATGGAAACAGACGCTGTTTCCAAAACGCCGCCGTGTAAACAGGAAGGCTTTCTGACAGGGGAGAGGCAGAAGCGGCGTTTCAGTTTCAGGTTCCAGAGACTCATGTTCTTCCTGTTCCAACCGGACGAGTGACGGAGGAGCTCATTTAATCCGGTTCAGCCCCCATCCTCCCAGAAGCCCCTCAGGGTACTGCCCCCCCAGGGTACTGCCCCCCCCCCCCCCCAGGGTACTGCCCCCCCCTCCAGGGTACTAATGTTAATAATAATAAATAAATATTAAAAATAAATAAATAAATAATAAAGCATTGGTTTTATACAGCGTTTTTCTGGACACTCAGACGCTTTACACTGCGTTCTTCATTCTCTCCATACTGGTGGAGCTGAGCTGCTGCTGTAGCCACAGCTGTCCTGGGGGGGGGCAGACTGACGCCATCGGCCCCTCCCACCACCAACCATTCACTCTCACAACTTTCATACTTAGGCAAGGTGGGTGAAGTGTCTTGCCCAAGGACACAACGACAGTTTTACGCCTGCGGGAGCGGGGATCGAACCGCCAACCTTCCGGTTATAAGACTACCTGCTCTACCAACTGAGCTACTCCACCCCCCCAGGGTACTGCCCCCCCCCCCACCCCACCCCCCCAGGGTACTGCCCCCTCCAGTGTTTCTGCGCCCCCCCATATTAAAGCCCCCCCTCCATCAGCAGCTGACGTCACCGATGCTTTGAAGAAGAATATTTACAAGAGAAAAGAGGAAGAGCTGATCTGAGTGTGTGTGTGTGTGTGTGTGTGTGTGTGTGTGTGTGTGTGGGCGTTAATAGCTGAATATGAAGACTGATGTGAGGCTCCCCTCTGCTGAAGCATCTGCTGCGCACACACACACACACACACACACACACACACACACACACACACACACACACACACACACCCCGTGGTTCTGGGCTGATGTCTGGTCTCACGGCGTGTCGGAGCAGCTCAGCATCATTTAACAGCCGGGAGCTGATGGAGCCTCAGCAGGAGAACGTTCCAGCAGGAGAGCATTACAGCGGAACGTTCCAGCAGAACGTTCCAGCAGGACGTTCCAGCAGGACGTTCCAGCAGAACGTTCCAGCAGAACGTTCCAGCAGGACGTTCCAGCAGGACGTTCCAGCAGAACGTTCCAGCAGGACGTTCCAGCAGGACGTTCCAGCGGAACGTTCCAGCAGGACGTTCCAGCAGAACGTTCCAGCAGAACGTTCCAGCAGAACGTTCCAGCAGAACGTTCCAGCAGGACGTTCCAGCAGGACGTTCCAGCGGAACGTTCCAGCAGGACGTTCCAGCAGAACGTTCCAGCAGAACGTTCCAGCAGAACGTTCCAGCCGCAGAACTTCTTCATCCTGGTTCGGTTTTGAGAGAACGTTCTACTGACCGGTGGAACTCCGGCTGTTCTGAGCAGCAGACGTTCTTCAGAGTTTCTGCTGGAGTGAAAATGAATCCCGAGCAGAAGGAACGGTTCTGTTTCGGAGTTCTGCTCAGAACAAAACAGAACCTGAACGGAACCAGAACCGGTCCCGTGAGGCCTTCAGGCGCAGTCGGGAAATGATTGGAAAAGCAGAATAAAAGAAAGGTTGAACCCCGCCGTCAGTCTGGTTCTCCAGAGGAACCTGCTGAGTTCTCATGTCTCCACTGAGAACCGGCGGTTCCTCCGTCCACACTGAGACAAACGTCCAGCTTCGTCTTCCTCCTGAGAATTTGGACTTTTTCCCACTCTGATGTGGGAATTCCGAGGAGGAAGTGGGAATTCTGGGAAAACATCTGGAAGTTTCTGAGACACTGATGAGTTTTCATCAATATGAAAGTCCTGGACAGAAAACAGCTGGACTCCCAGAATCAACAGGAACATTCACTTTCAACGTCTTTCCTGGAATACTCAGATTATGGTCAGAAATACTCAGATTACTCAGAAATAAGTCAAAAAGTCACCATTCTGGCCAAACTGCTTCCTCTTTCCTCTCCTCACTGATCAATCACCATATTTCCAGCAGCTTTTCGGTTTGACCCTGTCGT
Source organism: Salarias fasciatus (assembly GCF_902148845.1). Lineage (NCBI taxonomy): Eukaryota > Metazoa > Chordata > Actinopteri > Blenniiformes > Blenniidae > Salarias > Salarias fasciatus. Next base: position 31,598,114 of record NC_043751.1, read on the forward strand.
CACGTTACTCGCGTTACGCTACTGACGTTACGTTACTCACGTTACTTGTGTGGCTCCTTTGAGGCTCGAAACGAATAAATCCCTTAAATCCACGTTTTGGACACACGCGCGCGTGTGCGCGGCTCCTCTCCCCACACTCATACACGTGCGCGCGCACGTCGCTCCGTGCGGACCCTCCGACCTCCTCCGGCTCTGCGCGCGACTGTCAGCGGCTCGCTCACCTCTGTGGCGTGCGGCGGCGGCGGCGCGGGGCGTTCAGGGCGCCTCGGACACGGCGCCATTCACCCAGGTTCTGCTGCAGGTCCCGGACTGTCCCCCTTCAGGTCCCGGACTGTCCCCCTTCAGGTGCCGGACTGCCCCGGACTGTTCCCTCCTTCAGGTCCCGGACTGTCCCGAACTCCCTATGACACAAGAATAAAAACAGGAACTTGAACGCACCGTCTGGTCAGAAGACGTCTTTTTTACCCAGACCATAAATAGAATCATAATAATAATTTAGATCTTCCGAATTTCTCTGCACAGCTCATTACTTAAATTTAGAGCATTATTTTTCACATATTGAGATAAAAGTTTCACCCCCACACCCCTCTTAAAAATCAATAATTCTGAAATCCTCCAGCGCGTGAAGGTCACACACGACGTCTCTTCTTTTCACATTTAAATAACTTCATATATTGTGCTTTTAAAATAATAATAATTTGACACAATAAAACAAAAACATGTCTGGACTAATTCTGTTTATGTGTCAAATGTAAAATAAATGTAAGTTTTAGGTTTTTCCTTTTAATTGAATCATCGCAGGTTCCTTGTTGAGAAAAGTTAAAACATTTAAAACATTAAACTCAAACAAAACTATTTAGAAATAGTTAAATACATCCCCAAATCAAAGCCCAGCTTCAGAAGCATTCACAGCTGAGAAAGACCGGAAAAGACTGCAGCGAATAAATGCTGCAGAAATGAAAATTTTCTGCATTTTTCAGTTCAGCTTTAAGTGTCTCAAAGAGCTTCGAACATCCTTTAAATGATGAGAATGAAAATGTTCAGCCTGTGAAGGAAAACTAATCAATATTCAGTCCTTCTAAACACAGAAAGGTCATTATTAAACGAGCTTCGGGTGATTTGACCTCCAGGACTCGCTTCAGGTTTTGTCCCGCTGTCTTGTCTCGTCTGTCCCCGGAAACCGTTTCCTTCACGCTTTGGTTGATTGGATCAGTGATTATTGATTCACGCATGATTAGAAATAAAAAGAGAGAAGTTTCGCATCAATGTGATAAAAGTTGAGCTCAGAAAAAGTTAAAATGTGAAAAAATGCCTCAGAAGCGGCTCCTTGTTTCTACAGCGACACTGACCTCTGGTGGCCAAACCCTGGAACTACACTGATTTTAACTGTCAAGTACTTTTTTCCAAGTTTTATTTCTCAGGCAGGGACTTTTACTCATATCAATTATAGATAATCAATTCTTTGTTCTTGTATTTATGGATCAATATTTGAACCTTTTTGATCAGTTTTCCTCAAATACTAAAATTTACTGAGACATAAAAATCGTTTTTTTACCTGAAACTCTCCTCCTGAACCACAGAAGAAATCATAAATAATCCAGGTGAAATGCTGAGATCGAGTGGATTCAGAGGTTTTCTCACTGGATCGCATCGTTCACTTGACTGTTTCTGTACTTTATGGATGTTTTTCCTCCAGATGTTTTCTCTGGTTTTGCTGAGACGCAGCAGGAAGAAGTTAAAGAGGAAACAGCAGAAACGCTGCAGAGCGTCTGGAGTTCTGCTGGAAAACGTCTGGAAATACAGGAAAACTTCACTGCTGGAATCCTTAACGGAACGTCTCAGTTCTGAAGAGCTCGATTCAGTCACGCATTAACCAATTAACCGACCAACTAACCGACCAACCAACTAACCGACCATTAAAGTACTGCTACCTGAAGATTTTGATTGGTCTGAACTGCTGCAGTGAGGAATGAAGACAGACTGGATTCGGATTCACACACACACACACACACACTTAGCATCTGGGGGTTGTTGGTTCGATTCCTCCGCCGCCCCTGAACCTGTATGGGTTAATCAGCAAACATCACAGGAATCTGACAGAAACAAATAGTTTTATTTTAAAAATATTCCACTGCTGATACGAGACACTCATCATACTCATATATATTTGCATAAAGTTTAACTCTTAACATGATAATATTTCAAGATCTGATACATTATGGGGGGTCGGTCTGGTGGGGGGTCCAGGGGGGTCCGGGGGGGTGTGGTGGGGGGTCCAGGGGGGTCCGGGGGGGGGCAACACTTTATTGTAGTGTGAAACAGAAAAACCACAGAACAGATACGGACGACCTGATTGGAGGAGGGCGCTGAGGGGGCGGGGCCAGGGTTAGCATCCTGTTAGCATCCTCGCTAACTGCCATTTTGACCTGTAGAACGTCGTTGACCTCGTTCGGTTCCGTACAGCCGTGAGAACGTCTGGAGGGTTCTGAGCTTCGACTCGCGCCACGTTCAGGAAGCTACAACTGAAGTTCTTAAAATTCAGCAGACGGATCGGCCGGAACATTAGAACCAGCAGCCTGGTGCGGATCCTCCAGGTTCTCTGGGAGAACCGTCACGAACCCGTCCGTCCCTTTTTCTGATTTAAAAACATCAAGTCTGACTGAAGGTTCCTGAAGAACCCGTCCTGAAGACGCCTCTGGATCCAGAACCGTCAGGAGAGCGGAGAACGCCTCTGGGGGGGGGGGGTCTCCCAGGGAAACCCTGATCCGTTACCTGTTTTTAAGCTTGTTTTAGCCCCCATGCTAACGGGGGGGGGGGGGGGGGGGGCTGTGACTGTTAGCTTAGCCTCCATGCTCGCCGGCTTCCAGCACGTCCGACCTGGAGGAACTAATGGCAGTGAAGACGGTTTCCTCCTGGAGGACCGGTGGCGTCCAAAACCAATCTGATCCCCGAGACATGCGCCAGAAAGGCCTGGAGTTCCAAAGTTGCTGTGATCCTTCACAGACCAGACAGAGGGGGAACCGTGTAGAACCATGTAGAACCATGTAGAACCATGTAGAACCATGAAGAACCATGAAGAACCATGAAGAACCACCTGGAGAACCGCCGGGGCTCAGACGGGTCAGCAGAGCTTCGCCTGGAGAACCTGTGAAGTTCTGAGCAGCGTGAACATCTGGAACCATGCCAGATGCCTCAGTCTGGAGCTCCTGGGGTGGAGGGGGGGGTGGAGTGGTGGAGGTGTGTCCGGGCGGGCCCTGGGGGGGTGGGGGTGTGTCCGGAGGTCCGGTGGACCCCGCTCAGATCAGGTCTACAGGAGTTCACGGGGACGTCTGTACAGCGGGGGACGGGGGGGGCGTCCCCCGTCCTCACAGAGGCCAGGGCAGGTCGCTGAAGTCCACCGGCCCCCCCAGGCCGGCGTCCGCCTCCAGCAGGGACATGATGACCGCCATGGCCGCCTCGTCGTTACTGGGACTGCTGGAGCCCGGCTCGTCCATGATGTCGATGCTCAGGTGGGAGTTATCACCTGGGGGGGGGGGGGGGGGGGGGGGGCAGACGTCACGTCAGAGCAGGAAGCAGAAGCCTGGCTGGATGAAATGAAGTCGGCCTGTGTTTGGGACTCACTCATGATGGACTGGTTGGAGTACGGGTAGCCGACCGAGTCCGGGCCCGGCAGGATCCCGGTGCTGGGCAGGTCCGGGGTGCCGCCATTCTGGATCTACACACACACACAGACACACACAGACACACACAGACACACACAGACACACCCCTGTGTTTGAGTTCCACTGTGGAACCTGCTGCTGCTGTAACACCACTGCTGACCAGCAGGGGGAGCAGTGAGTCTCACTCAGACTAGAATCCTGGACTCTGGTCTGAAAGGGGGCAGGGGAGTCCTACCTTCTTGCCCCCCGGGGAGCAGGTGTCGGGCGGAGGGGTGCTGGTGATGTTCAGAGGGCTGGAGCCACAGCTGGAGGGGGAGGAGCCTCGGATCCTGAGGACCAGGGACCAGAGCAGCTGGTTAGATCCAGGTTATAGAGCATCTTCCTCCTCTGACTGTTCTAGCATCTTATCCCCACCAGATTCCAAAGCAGCAGTCAGATTGCTTCTCTGTCCATCACGGGGACGGCTGGAGACGCCCTCCAGTCCTCCGTCCTCCGTCCTTACCTCTGGATCTCCATCACTTCGTCTGCGATCATCCGTCCGATCTTCCCGGCTCCGGCTCGAGTCCCTCCGGGGATTCCTGGGACCGTCTGCAGGGCCCGCCTCCCTCCGCCTGTCAATCAACAGCAGGCAGGAGGTCAGGAGGACGGCGAGGGACGGACGGAGGGACAGGAACGTGGACAGGGAGAGAGGCGGAGCAGACTCACCCTCGGAGGTGAGGACGCTGTCCATACTCTGAGGAGACGCAGCGGACTGAGGGTAGTCTGAACCCTCCATCATGGGACACCTGGGGGGACGGGGACTGGTTTAGTGTCTGTGGGGGACGAGAGCGGGGCGGCGGCGGCGGCGGCGGCTACGTACGAGACCACGGTGTTGGTGGACACGATGTACTCCACCTCCTTGGTCCAGGGGTTCATGAAGCTGAACCAGCGGCTCCGCAGCGTGATGAAGGAGCCGTCCTTGATCTTGAACTTGTAACAGTTGGTGTTGATCTTCTCCCTCATCTGCAGGACTGAGGACACGGCGGAGGACAGCCGTCAGAGGGACAGAGGGAGGAGGGACAGAGGGACGGACAGAGGGAGGAGGGACAGAGGGACGGACAGAGGGAGGGAGGAAGCAAGGGAGGAAGGGAGGAAAGAAGGACAGAAGGGAGGGAGGAGGGACAGGTGGACGGACGTCCGTCCCGGTCCCTACCTTGCCGGTGGCACTCTGCCAGGTGTCCGATGTCGTCCTGGTGGAAATACTCGTAGAAGGAGGTTCCCAGCAGCTCCTGGGGGAGGTACGCCAGGATGGCCGTGGCTCTGCGGGGACACGGACGTTGAGGACACGGCGGCGGACGGAGGGACGTCCGGCCGGCGGGGTCGGCGGCTCACCTCTGGTCCACGAAGACGAACTTCCCGTCGATGGCGTGCCGGGACACGTACTCGGTGGGCTTGACCCGGATGTCGGCCAGGCTGGGCTGCGGCACGATGTGCGGGTGCAGCCGGCCGATGGCCACCAGGCAGCTCAGGTTGCAGCCCTCGTTGTCCGGCTCGTTGTCCTCGTCCAGCCCCATCTTGGTGGGCGGCCAGCTCTTCAGGTAGCCGGTGGAGTGGATGGTGCAGAAGCTCTTACGGTCTGCTGTTTATACAGGGGAGGGGGGGGGGGGCGACAGGTTATTATTGGAAACACACAGCGGGGCGTCGTCGGCGTACGGCAGTGTCTTCAGGCCCACTTCCTGCTTGTGTAAGACAGACGCTGTGGAGTGAAGCCAGCTGTGGTTCCTGCTGTAATGAGGACGGGGGGGGGGGGGGGGGGGGGGGGGGGGGGGGGACTCTCTCACTCACCTTTCTTCTTGGAGCAGGTGGACGGGAAGTCTTTGTCCTCCACCTTGACGGACGGCCGGTTGCACTTCATCCTGCAGAAGAAGGAGCGGCGGGCGCCGGAGCAGAGCCGCGACGGGCCGGGCGCGATGTCCGTCTTCACGGGGAGGCCGGCTGCACGCAGGACAGGACGTCACATCAGAGACGTCTCGGAGAGACAGAGGGGACGCTCTCCGACGGAGGACTCACTCTTAGCATCGATGAGACGCTCGCGGGGAGCCGTGTCCGAGGAGGACAGCTGCTCTTTGACCTTCGCTATGTCCTTAGGGTGGAGGTAGTCGAACAGACTCTGGCCAATCAGGTCGTTCTGCGGAGACACGGAGAGACACGGAGACAGACGGAGGCAGACAGCATTAATCTGGAGGACTGAACAACACAGCAGTCCTGAAGTGGTTTATATCAGGGATCCTGGATCAGCGGCCGGTGGACCGGTACCGGTACCGGGCCGGGGCAGAAAACAAAGAGGATTAAAAGCTTTATTCTGAAAATGAGTGTTTACATTTTCATGGTTCTGCATTGCTCACGGCCATTAGTTTGTCTTTATAGCCTGTTTAAAACCCCTTCAGGCCCAGTTTGATCCACATGAAGGCCCTGCTGAGTCCTCGTTAAGGCCCTGCTGAGTCCACGTTAAGACTTGGATTAGGCATTGTGATGGCCGAGTTTAGTCCACGTTAAAGACAGGTGTAGTCCACGTTAAGGCCCGGATTACGCCTTGCTAAGGCCCAGTTTAACCCTCATTAAGGCCCGGTTTAGTTCTCGTTAAAGACTGACTTAGACCTCGTTAAAGACTGACTTAGACCTCGTTAAGGCCCGTCTTAGTCCTCGTTAAGATCCGGTTTAAGCCTCGTTAAGCTCCAGTTTAGGCCTCGTTAAGGCCCATCTTAGTCCTCGTTAAAGTCTGATTTAGGCCTCGTTAAGGTCCAGGTTTAGTCCTTGTTAAGGCCCGGTTTAGGCCTCGTTAAGGCCCAGGTTTAGGCCTCGTTAAGGCCCGGTTTAGGCCTCGTTAAGGCCCAGGTTTAGGCCTCGTTAAGGCCCAGGTTTAGGCCTCGTTAAGGCCCAGGTTTAGGCCTCGTTAAGGCCCAGGTTTAGGCCTCGTTAAGGCCCAGGTTTAGGCCTCGTTAAGGCCCGGTTTAGGCCTCGTTAAGGCCCAGGTTTAGGCCTCGTTAAGGCCCAGGTTTAGGCCTCGTTAAGGCCCAGGTTTAGGCCTCGTTAAGGTGTAGTTTAGGCCTTGTTAAGGCCCAGTTTAGTCCTAAAATCTGGGACCATGTTACAGAAAAAGGTTTGACGGTGGAGCAGGTTACAGATAACCAGGTCAGACCGTCGTTCAGTTTCTAGTCAGTAGCTCTCCCTGTAGCGCCGCTGGAACTTTTTCATCCTCAGGTTTATTTCGTTCCCTCTAAATTTTGATCTGCATTCGTTGATTTTCCAACTTTTTCCCCCAAACTCCCCCTGCCGTCAAATCCATCTGACCTTTGACCTCAGACCGTCTCCACCCACCTGACTGTAGTTGAGAATCTTGTAGACGGATTCAGAGACGAAGAGGATTTTCCCGCGATCGCAGCCGACCACGAACAGGAAGCCGTCTGCGGCCTGAAACCACAAACCCAGCAGTCAGCGTCAGGATTATTCCAGGTCGCGGAATTGCAGGAAGTCGGCGCTCTTATTGTGAAGGGGCACTCACTCGCAGTATCAAGTGTTTGAGCTCGTCGTCTGACAGGAAGGAGGGTTTGTAGTTTGCTTCTGTGTACGGATTCGCTGCACCTGCACGAACGCAAAGAGCAAATCAGAAACCAGGCGGAGAAGCGTGGACACGGCTTCCAGCGGTGACCTCTGACCTCGCAGCGTCTTCATGTGCTGCACCGCCATGCGCAGCACCGTCAGCTTGTCCAGCTTGCGGGACATGGCGTTGCAGGTGGGCACCAGGGACGCCAGCTCGTCGATGAAGCTGTTCATCTTGTCCCGCCGCCGCTTCTCGATCTGACTGTGAGCCTCCCTGCAGCGGGGGAGGACAGGGGGCGGGGCTTATCGTCCAACTCGCCGCTCCGAAAACCTCGTTCTCAAATATGAACACTTCAACAAACGAAGCTCCGAAGTGTGAGAAGAGGAAGAAGAAGGTTACCTGGCATTTTTAATCCGGCCCTGCTGGTCACTGCAAGACAAGACATCAGATCAGTGATGAGAGGGATCAGGGTGGAGGAGGAGGGTGGAGGAGGAGGGTGGAGGAGGGGGAGGAGGGGGGAGGATGGAGGAGGGTGGAGGAGGAGGAGGGTGTCCAGAGCTCTGCAATCAGGGTCTTTTTTTGGTTTACTCTTGTACTCTTGAGCAACATGTTTCTTTCTCCAGCCTCAATCTATCAGCTCCACCCCCGACTGACGGAGGCCGTTTGTATTGATCTGCATATGAAACGTCTGATCTGTCTTCAGGACGATTTATAGGGTCAGGGGTTAAGTGTTCAGGTTAGGGGTCAGGGGTCAGGGACGAACAGAAGTCTCTCACCTGCCCAGTTTGTCCTTATCGGGGTCCATGTCACTGAAAGAGAGCAGCAAACACAGCTTCAGAAGGGCGGTACACACTTCATGGTGTGTGTGTGTGTGTGTGTGTGTGTGTGTGTGAGAGAGCCATCTCATAACTTACTCGAATGAGAATCCATCGATTCTGCAAAGGAAACACAGAAGTAATGACAGAAGGTCAAACTGGTTGTCAAAGTTCACCAGCTAAAGCTAATGCTAACGCTGAAGCTAACGTCCTCCTTCCACTGAGTGACTGAAGCTCATTGATTTACGAATAAAAACTTTAATTCGATTCAGACGGACACTTCATCTCAAACCAATAATCCGAAAACAAAAAGCGGTATTTCTGATCAGGACTGATCTGCTTTCAGACCACGATGTGATTCAAACACAGCAGCCGTTTCAGTGAGGAGGAATCATAACAATCAGGTTCTGGACCCGCCAGCTCGCCGTAGTCTGTCCTGATCCTTAAGAAATCTTCCCATCATGCTGTTCGTAAATAAAACTGAAACAGCGTGTCGAGAAGCTTCAGACTGATGTTTCTCAGAGGACTCGTGAGACGTTTCTCTTAAAAAGTTAGACATCTCTTTCAATACTCAACTTATAGGAATGCATGCTAACTGCTAGCATGCCAATGCGATTTCTCATGTACATTAGCGTGGAGCTAACGCAATGTTACGTTTCCCGGGTATTTTTTGGTTTTTGGCTGAGCTCAGCTGAGGCATGACGGTCATGTTCCAGAGGACACGGTCCCGTCCCGGTCCGGGATTCACAGATTAAACCGACCAGGGCGGAGCGGCGCAGGCGGAGGCTCACTGGTAGTCGGTGGTGCTGCCCTTCCTCTTGCGGGTGTAGTCCATGCCGGGCGTGCTGATGGAGCTGGAGATGAGGTCGGTGGAGCCGGGGGACATGAAGTCGGTCATGGTAGACGAGATGTCCATCCTTTGGTCTGCCATCAGGTCATCTGAGGAGGAGGAGGAGGAGGAGGAGGAGGAGGAGGAAGAGGAGGAGGAGGAAGAGGAGGAGGAGGAGGAGGAGGAGGAGGAGGAGGACAGATCCACCTTTAACCTTTACACTGTCCTGTTTATTTGACCCATTTCAGTCTAAAAGCAGCTGCTGTCCTGCTGTGAATTGCGGTCTGTCTCAACACGTGAACGTCTATTGATCCATTTATCGACTGAAATCAGCCTGAAGTGGAAAATAAAGATCCTTTAAATCCATTTGATCCATTAAAAAGATGTGTGTGAAGAGTCCAGACTCACCACAGATGTTCATCACAGCCTCTGTGTTAAAATCATCTCCTTCCATCCACTCTTCAGCCCTCGCCTGTCAACACACACACACACACACACACACACACACACACACACACACACACACACACACACACACACACACACACACACACGTCATGTAGGTCAGGGATGAGCAAACAGGAAGTCGCAGCGCCGTCGCTCAGGTACTGTTTCCCAGGCAGATGGAGGTCGAGTCCTGTCAGACTCAGCAGATCTGAGAGTCACAGCCCCGCCCCCCCCACCCGTCAACACCCCACCCCTCACCCCCACCCCTCACCCCTCACCCCCCTCATCCTTTATTCAAGCTCCTGATGGCTTCATGTTTGTTACAGGTGACGGAAATGATGGATCAGCTGCCGTTTACCAGTCCTGCTCAGTCTGAGAAGACATCAGGTACCCCAGAGCTAACAGCTAGCAAGAAGACATCAGGTACCACAGAGCTAACAGCTAGCAAGAAGACATCTGGTACCCCAGAGCTAACAGCTAGCGAGAAGACATCAGGTACCACAAAGCTAACAGCTAGCGAGAAGACATCAGGTACCACAGAGCTAACAGCTAGCAAGAAGACATCAGGTACCACAGAGCTAACAGCTAGCAAGAAGACATCAGGTACCACAGAGCTAACAGCTAGCAAGAAGACATCAGGTACCACAGAGCTAACAGCTAGCGAGAAGACATCAGGTACCCCAGAGCTAACAGCTAGCGAGAAGACATCAGGTACCACAGAGCTAACAGCTAGCGAGAAGACATCAGGTACCACAGAGCTAACAGCTAGCAAGAAGACATCTGGCACCCCAGAGCTAACAGCTAGCGAGAAGACATCAGGTACCACAAAGCTAACAGCTAGCGAGAAGACATCAGGTACCACAGAGCTAACAGCTAGCGAGAAGACATCAGGTACCACAGAGCTAACAGCTAGCAAGAAGACATCAGGTACCACAGAGCTAACAGCTAGCGAGAAGACATCAGGTACCACAGAGCTAACAGCTAGCAAGAAGACATCAGGTACCACAGAGCTAACAGCTAGCGAGAAGACATCAGGTACCACAGAGCTAACAGCTAGCGAGAAGACATCAGGTACCACAGAGCTAACAGCTAGCGAGAAGACATCAGGTACCACAGAGCTAACAGCTAGCGAGAAGACATCAGGTACCACAGAGCTAACAGCTAGCGAGAAGACATCAGGTACCACAGAGCTAACAGCTAGCGAGAAGACATCAGGTACCCCAGAGCTAACAGCTAGCGAGAAGACATCAGGTACCACAGAGCTAACAGCTAGCGAGAAGACATCAGGTACCACAGAGCTAACAGCTAGCAAGAAGACATCAGGTACCACAGAGCTAACAGCTAGCAAGAAGACATCAGGTACCACAGAGCTAACAGCTAGCAAGAAGACATCAGGTACCACAGAGCTAACAGCTAGCGAGAAGACATCAGGTACCCCAGAGCTAACAGCTAGCGAGAAGACATCAGGTACCACAGAGCTAACAGCTAGCGAGAAGACATCAGGTACCACAGAGCTAACAGCTAGCAAGAAGACATCTGGCACCCCAGAGCTAACAGCTAGCGAGAAGACATCAGGTACCACAAAGCTAACAGCTAGCGAGAAGACATCAGGTACCACAGAGCTAACAGCTAGCAAGAAGACATCAGGTACCACAGAGCTAACAGCTAGCAAGAAGACATCAGGTACCACAGAGCTAACAGCTAGCGAGAAGACATCAGGTACCACAGAGCTAACAGCTAGCAAGAAGACATCAGGTACCACAGAGCTAACAGCTAGCGAGAAGACATCAGGTACCACAGAGCTAACAGCTAGCGAGAAGACATCAGGTACCACAGAGCTAACAGCTAGCGAGAAGACATCAGGTACCACAGAGCTAACAGCTAGCGAGAAGACATCAGGTACCACAGAGCTAACAGCTAGCAAGAAGACATCAGGTACCACAGAGCTAACAGCTAGCGAGAAGACATCAGGTACCACAGAGCTAACAGCTAGCTACCGAGTCATGAACAGGAGGAAGTCCAGAAAACACAGCAGGACAACACTATGGATATTGACCTGCTGCTGCTAGCAAGGCTAATGTACCATCCTTTATCCTGAGTCTCTGATCTGGTCTGAGAAGATCACATAGCTGCTGCTGCTAGCTGCTAGCTACCTATGCTGGGGCTAACATACCATAATTAATCCAGAGACTGTGATCCGGTCTGAGATCACTGAGCTCTAAGCTGTGCTTCACTTCACCGTTTGAGGCTTTAAAGGCTTCGGGAAGTTTCTGCAAGAGTCTGAATACACACTGCACCACAAAGTGCTAAATGCTAACTGCTAACCAATAGCCTCCAGAATATTGCAGGGACCAGGGAGCCTTGGTAACTGTGACAGTGTCCTGAGCGACTGCACACGCCGGCTGGTTTACCTGGATCGGAAACTGGAGGAGGCCTGGAGCGCGGGCCCAGCGGGATCCGGATCGGTCTGGTTCTCAAGGAAGTCGGATTCAGGCGGAAACAGCAGGACGGGACGACGTGGTCTGAGTGGACCCGATCCTCAGGTGGCCGGTGGGACTCGTCTCTCTCTGCGGAGACACCAACCCTCGGTCACTCCTGGGTCCAACGGTTCACGAGCGGGAGGTTCAACGGCTTTCTGGAGCGTCACACCGGAACGATGCCCGACACGACCAAACGACGCCCGACGCGTCCAAACAACGGCTGAGATGCCGAAACGATGTTTGACATTGGGTCAACCAAAGCAATAAGACCTCCAGGCTCCAACTAGCCTGGGACTGGTTAACCACTGGTTGACTCTACTGGTTACCCACGGGTTAGATTTGGGACTGGGTAACCACGGGTTAGCTCTACTGGTTACTAGGGCCCGACCGATATGGCTTTTTTGAGGCCGATTCCGATATTTGACAGAAAAAAAATTCCGATATCCAATATATCAACCGATTAATTTACAAATTATTTAATGAATAAAATAACTTCAGTTTTGGTCCCGAAACACAACAACAAAAATATGAATTGCAGGCAGAATATATTACTGTTTTACAACACTTTGTCCTTTAGTATTTGTTTAACTTTACACAGAGAAATTTTCAAGTACAAAACATGTCGTCTTTGACAGAGTTGCATTTTGAATATATAATGACCACAAATAGTTGGACACCAATATTACTGCATAACAACACACACAGTGAGATGCTGTTACAGCAAGTGTCACGCTGTAGGAGTTTCTGCCAAAGTAAAACAAAGAAACAAAGAAAAATTCAGCGATCACGGAATCGCGGATTACTTGAGGGTCTAATTGAATGACAAACAATGTAACATATAGACAGACTAACACCGCTCCGAGCGCCCCCGCCGGCGCAAACTCCGACGCTCCGTCGGTTAATCATTCAGGAAAAAACACTCATTCAAACTACTGAATGACTGCATGTGGACAACTTAACAGCGGCAGGAAGGATCCAACATCATCCTCCCAAATGAGGAAGGCCGGTACGGTACGGTACGGTACGGTACGGTACGGTACGGTACGGCGCCGCACGGAAAAGCACACACATCACAGCTGACAGGGAAAACACACACTGCTGGGTGGATGGTTCTCACGTTCGGCGTTCACTGGGAAAACGGGGCACCAACAATAAACATGCACGTCCGCTAGGTAAGGCAAAAGTAATGTTTGCAATGTTTCCTGGTTGTTTCCTGATCTAAGCTGTCTCAGCTTAGATCTGGGACTGGTTAACCTCAGGTTAGCTCTACTGGTTAACCTCAGGTTAGCTCTACTGGTTAACCTCAGGTTAGCTCTACTGGTTAACCACAGGTTAGCTCTACTGGTTAACCACAGGTTAGCTCTACTGGTTAACCACAGGTTAGCTCCAGTTTAGACTCCAGTCAAGGTTCCCTGTCACAGCATCAATAAACCACCATCTTCATATCCTTCCACTCCAGAACCCCGTCGTTCCTCATGTTCCACTGGAGAACATCTGGAGGAACTGAACACACTCCAGGAGGAACCACACACACATCAGATGGAACCAAACACACACAGGAGGAACCACAAACCCACCAGAGGGAACCAGGGATCAGACATGGAGTTTCTTTACGTCCGGCTCTGCGTCAGTTCTCTCGGTTCTCCCTGACCGGTCCAGGTGAGGGTTCTGACTCAGACCGTTGGTTTCTGAAGGTCTTTGGGTTCGAAACACTCCAAGCCCGACGCAGCAGAACCAGCCGCGCTCCCGCCGGGGTCCAGCCGCTGCCGACGTGCCTCTGAGCCAGTGACCCGACTCACCAGACGGAGCGTGTCGGATACGGACGTCTATCAGTGAAGAGGCGACCTTTGCACGGCGTGCACGAGGCGCCGTGCACGAGGCGGCGCCGTGCTCCTCACTCCAGCTGCTCCGGCGCCGCTCTGCTGAATCAGCACAACATGCTGCTGCTATCTGGACCCCGATAAGAACCCCGAGGAGGGAGCTACCCGACCCCAGACCAGAACAAACACGGGCCCGGCTGAGCCATGTCCGTCAGCCGGCGGAACGATTCCGCCATGAGGAGGAGCAGGGGTGTTCAACCTGCGGCTCTGGAGGCAACTGTGGCTCTTCAGCGGCTCCATGAAGCCTCAATGAACATTTAACATATTTTTATATTATTACATGATTTGTCACTCTCAGTTCAAAAGGGATTCAAAAAAGGTTCAAGTCAAATTGGGAAAAATAGCAAAAACCACAAGAAATGGGGAAAAAATGACAGAACAGCTTAAAAAACCTGAAATGTCTCCAATTTCTAACATAAGAAAATGAAATATGGCAGAAAAAAGGCAAACAAAACAATTTAAAAAGAGGTGAAATGGATAAAATTCCAGATCTGTCGACAAAAAAGCTTGGAAAGAACAAAAACTGTTCAAATCGGGAACAAAAACTGGTTTGATATAATAAAATGTTCTCTGTTCTGAACTGGAGTTAAAAATCTTTGATGCTTCATCAGATCTAGTTTGTCTGAAGCTTCCTGAGCTGCTTTCGCCTCAGTTTAAAGGTTAAATGTTCTTTATGGCTCCAGAACTACTGGATTTGAGGAAAGTCGCTGAGATGGTTCTTGTGGTCAGAAAGGCTGCAGAACCCTGAGAAGGAGCAGAGAACCACGTCACTATTCCCAGCAGGAGTCCTTCAAAGTACGGCTGCACGATTAACCGACACCTCATCGAAACTGAGGTTTTAACTACTGCGGTAACCGAACCGTACAGGGCTGAGGTTTGGGATCTAAGAATATTACAGCAATAAGGATTAGTTTTTTTTTTTTACTTTTTATCTGTAGAGGCTGGCGAGTTCTTTTTTTTTCTTTGCAAGTTGAAGTTGTTTTCACAGTGGTGCCTATTTGCGGTTCTGGTTTTTAATTTCGATTTATTTCACATTGAAAACTGTTGTCTAAGTAATTTTCTGTGAACCATGCAAGAAAGACCAGTACTGAATTACAATTTGGACAGCATTGGGTTTTTGATTATTTTGTTATTTCATTAAAACAACGCACTGTTTTTTTCCAAACGTGATGCAGACAGCACGGTGGCGTCTCGCTGCCGCTGCCTGAAGCTTGGTCAATTTAGTTTACATCAGGTTATTTTATGTGTCAGCTTGAGCAAGACCATGTAAAAGTAACAAGAATTTTTTTGGACCATAATTTTAGCTGTTTTCTGCATTTAAAAGAATAAAATGTGAAAATCGCAAATCGAATCGCAATCGCATTATTGGTCAGAAAAATCGCAATTAGGTTTTTTGTCAAAATCGTGCTGCCCTATTTCAAAACATCACGAACCTTCAATTCAAGCATTTCTATGAGAACCCCCACACGGCGGCCGCTGTTAGCTTTCATAGCTAGCTAGCAGGCCAGACTGGGAGGACTTCCTGGACCCAGAGGCTCCATGAGACCATCGTCCATCCAGCAGACAGGGGAACCGGTCTGAACGCCAGGATCCAGGGAAGTCGCCTCATGTTTCACAGCAAGGATTTACAGGCTAGCGCTAAAGCTCAGCTGACAGGAAGTGACAGGAAGTCCCGGGAAGATCTCAGAGGGTTTCATGGTATGTCTGTCCTCCGGTAGTTTATTTCCTGGTCTGTCCTCTGGTAGTTTCCTCTAGTAATCTTTCTATTGATCCGTCCTCTGGTAGCTTATTTCCTGGTTAGTTCTCTGGTAGTTTATTTCCTAGTCTATCCTCTGGTAGTTGATTTTCTGATCTGTCCTCTGGTAGTTTCCTCTAGTAATCTTTCCATTGATCTGTCCTCTGGTAGTTTATTTCCTGGTCTGTCCTCTAGTAGTCTTTCTCCTGGTCTGTCCTCTGGTAGTTTATTTCCTGGTCTGTCCTCTGGTAGTGTTTCTCCTGGTCTGTCCTCTGGGAGTGTCCTCTGGTAGTTTATTTCCTGGTCTGTCCTCTAGTAGTGTTTCTCCTGGTCTGTCCTCTGGGAGTGTCCTCTGGTAGTTTATTTCCTGGTCTGTCCTCTAGTAGTGTTTCTCCTGGTCTGTCCTCTGGGAGTGTCCTCTGGTAGTTGATTTCCTGGTCTGCCCTCTGGTAGTTTCCTCTAATATTTCATTTTCTGATCTGTCGTCTGGTAGTTTCCTCCAGTAATCTTTCCATTGATCTGTCCTCTGGTAGTTGAATTCCTGGTCTGTCCTCTGGTAGTTTCCTCTGGTAGTTGAATTCCTGGTCTGTCGTCTGGTAGTTTCCTCTGGTGGTCCGGATCGTTTTTCCCGCGGCTGTTCAGATGGTCACCAGTCGCCACATTCCCACCATGATGACATTTCATAAAGGAGTCTGGAAGCAGCGCTCAGCTGTTTGGACCAGAGAAGTGCGAGTTCCCCGGCAGGATGGATGCTGTCGAAGAAACTGCTGAATCTCCTCCTCCTCCTCCTCCTCCTCCACCCTCACCTCCACCCCCTCCTCCGCCCCCTCTCAGGCCTGTTTACATTGCTAGCCTGTTAGCATCGCTCTCCGTCCGGGTCACGTTTGGCCACCACAGTCCAGCCCCGGCGGACCGGCTCCCCGCTCAGCCCCGGGGCCGGCGGCGGGGCCTCCGGTCCCGGCGGACGCTCCTACCCCGCGGCCTGACACACACGCGCACACACACACAGGTTTTCTCCCCTCTCCTCCGCCTGGTGGCTAATATTAGCCTCCAGCCGAGGAGCTCTCATCCTCCTCGGCTGCCAAAGCGCACGGACACGGACACAGCGGGGAAACCTCGACGGTCTCCGGTCAGGGTGTCAAACCAGAAGCCGGTGAGGAGGAGTCGGTACTCACAGCAGCTGGAGGGTCGGTGTCTCCATTGAACGTCGGTTTTAACGCCACGGAAACAGAAGAGTGACATAAACCAGTCGGTGACCCACTTTCTCTCCGTCATGCCCGTCGGACCACTAACCTAGTTTCTCAGCCAATCAGCGAAGCGCTACGCTGGTAGCTGCCCCCGCATCCAATCAGGGCAGCGTTCAGCCCGGGGAAAAATGACGGACGTGGTGACGGGCCAATCAGATCCCGAGTCTGTCGGAATGCAGAGGCGGGTCGTGAGTGCGTGTAGAGAACAGCGAGTCCAGGTTACAGCACGAGAGAGAGAGAGAGAGAGAGAGAGAGAGAGAGAGAGAGAGAGAGAGAGAGAGAGAGAGAGAGAGAGAGAGAGAGAGAGAGAGAGAGAGAGGTAAAAGCACGAGCGAAAAAAAACAACTTAAAGGCAAAAATAAATTAAATTAAATTAATAAAAAACACCACACGAGAAAAAAGTCTAAAGGGGCGCAAAGAAAAAAACAGTGCGAGCGGAAAAAATTCACATCACGAGCAAAAAAAATGAATTACAAATAAAATAATACAAATAAAATAATTACCGCACGAGAAAAATGTTTAAAGGTGAAACAAAGAAAAAGCATAAAGCGCGACGAAATAAATAACACTGGCACAAAAACTCTTAGAACACGAGCAAAAAAGTTTAAAGACCAAGAAATAAATAAAAACAAAAAACGAATGAATGAAAAACATATATATCAGGAGAAAGAAAAGCTTTAAAGCCAAAATAAACAAAACTTAAAACAACAAGAGCAAAAGAAAATATTTTTTTAATACAGCACAAGAAAAAATAAATAGGGAGAAAGTCCATGACAAAAGTTTTTGTTGTTTTTCTTTTCACTAAAATAATCGGGTAAATAGAGAAAGATCAAAGTCAGACGTGCGCTTTGTTTCAACATAGACATCAGTGCGATAGAACTCCGGACCAGTCTGTAACTTTAAAGTACTGGTCTTGTAAAAAAAAAAATGACCAAAAAAATAAAAAGAAAAAGACAGCTTTTCTATTTCCAAACTGTCATCCCCCAAAAACAACAGGGGGGGTGAAAATCAGTTTATTTCATCGCCACATGAGGACCGATTCAATTTGATCTAATCTTACTGCAAACATCCTGATTCTCCTGAAAATATTAACATATATTGCTCTTTTTTGAAAATCTGCCATTAAGCAGTGTTTATTTCCTGAGAGGATCAGCATGCAGTGTAAACCTGCTGTACGCTCTGATCGTGCTGCTCTGCAGTCGTTCCTGGAAAAGCAGAAAATCATCCTGACCTGGAACAGAGCCGACCCGGGTGAACAGACCAGGAGCAGCACATGCTCCTTCACACTTGAACTTGACCTTTGACCCCCTCTGCCTCAGTGTGGCTGCTCACCAGACCACAGAGTCAGGAGGGAACAAAGAACATTAGAGAGACGGCAGAACCCGTCTCGTGCTCGTTGGGTGTTCTGCGGCGAGTCGTTAATATCCCTCGGTTCTGTTTGGCCGGAGAATTAAAGACCCGTTTCCTCCACAACGCTCCGGGTGAAAACACTTGTTCACTTCTGCTATAAACACTGAACGTGTTGAAGGCAGGAACTCTGAAAAACAGGAAGTCCTCATGTTGGTCCACCAGCTGGTTCTGCTGGTTCTAAGGAAAATACACTGACAATGAGAACAATGGAGAACATGGAGGACAATACATTCTGAACATTAACAACGGAGAACCCGGAGAACGATACATTCTGAACATTAACAACGGAGAACCCGGAGAACGATACATTCTGAACATTAACAACAGAGAACCCGGAGAACGATGCACTGTAAGCATCAGGAGAATTAGTGGATTTCTGGAGCCGCTGATGGTGTCTGCAATCTGAAACCAGACTTCATGAGAACTTATTTCGGATGAAATAATTTGCTATCCTCACACAGGTTATGTCACTGCAGAGCCCCCTTGTGGCAGAAACGGTCACTGAAGAATCCTCGATGCTGATTGGCTGAATGCCTGTTGCTATGCCAGGACCTCGTCACTGATTGGCTGCCTGCAGCGCAGTTCAGCAGAAACCCTTATTTTTAATAGATGTTTTGATTTTTAGAATAAAAATCCAGAACAATGTGCGTTATTGGGGGCCACCGCCACCGATTCACACTGGAGCCGTTCCTCCAGACACCACAGAAGAAGAAGACCAGACACATGGCATTGTGGTCAACCCATTTATTATAAAAAAAACATCGTGTGGACGTCGTTTCTGGCGTCCGGTGACAGAAAACTGTGCAATTCTTTCTCAGTCAGGACTCAGAGCAGCACAGGACTAAAAAACTGTAAAAAAACAACAAAACATAAAGATCAACGTGAAAAAACGTGAGTCAGAGTCTTCTGATTGGATCAAGAACAAAGGGGGTGGAGTCACAGCTGATGTGCTTCTGAAGGTTCTCCTTTGGAGGCTGCAGGAGGCGCAAGGCAAGGAGGTGAGGAGAGGAGGAGGGGGGGACGGAGGAGGGGGGAGGGGCAGGAGGAGGACGGAGGAGGGGGGAGGGCAGGACGAGGGGTGGGATTAGCAGCAGGAGGAGGAGGAGCATGTCTGATCACACTGAAAGCAACAGGAAGCCTGAGGAGTTCCATTCAGCACTTTAGCCTGATAGCCTGTTAGCTCGTTAGCCTGCTAGCTCGTTAGCCTGCTAGCTCGTGTGTTTTGTGCTTCACGACTGGCAGAAAAACAGGAAGTGAGGTTTTATTGCTCGGCGTGACGCTTGTGGAGCAGTGGGCGGGGCCGCCTCATGCTGAAGGGGGCGGGGCCGCGTCGTGCGGTGGAGCAGTGGGCGGGGCCGTCGCCTCACGCAGACGGGGACGGGGTGTCGGGGTCCGGCTCATAGTGGTACGTGGCCTGAGGCTGGCTGCTGAGGGCGGGGCCGTCTTGGGCCGGCCCCCCGCCGGGCGCCGGGCCCCCGCCGGGGTCCAGCTCGTCCACCTGCGGCCCCGGCGGCCGCAGGACCACCAGCTGGTCCTGGGGGATGTCGGCCGCCGCCGCCGCCAGGTTGGTGCTGGACTTGGACTTGACGCACTGGAAGTCCACGTGGCGGCTCTTCCCCTCCTCCTTCTCCCACGACATCCGGATGAACGGACGCTGCACGTAGTTGTAGATGACCTCCGGGCGACCCCCGGGCCGCCGCTTCACCTTCTCCTTATAGGTGGGATAGCCTGCCGGGGGCGGGGCAAAGACAGGAAGTGAGGACAGGAGCGGCTTCAAAGGTCCAGTTACACTTCATCCACGCTAAAAGGCTAACATGCTTATAGCGTCATCTGCTAACAGACTAACATGCTAGCAGCTTGATAGGCTAGCAGGCTAACAGCGTGATATGCTGACAGGCTACCAGGCTAGCAGATTGATATGCTAACAGGTTAACAGTCTAACAGGCTAACAGCATGACATGCTAACAGGCTAACAGCCTGACATGCTAACAGGCTAACAGCCTGACATGCTAACAGGCTAACAGCCCGACATGGTAACAGGCTAACAGCCCGACATGCTAACAGAGCTGCAGACCCTCATGACCTCGTCTACAGAGTGAGAGCACTGACCTTCGATCCCGAGGCGGATCTTCTTCAGACCCCGGTCCTTCAGCACAGACTTGGCCACGTCTCGGTTCTCGATGTACTTGAAGAAGCGGTAGAGCTTGGTGCTGTAGATGACTGCAGGACAGGAGACAGGAAGCAGCGGTCAGGAAGAGTTCCTCCGTTCTGCTCCCCCCCGGCTATGTTCCAGGTCAGTGGGTTCTCCAGACTCACTCTGAGAGTACTCCTCCCCCATCTGAGGCGGGTACTCCTCGTCCCAGTCCACCACGTCGTCGTCCGTCAGCACCACCACGTGACACTCGCGCTCGCCGCTCTGGGCGCTCGCCACCATCAGGGGGAGCACCATCTCCTCCAGGTAGCTCTCGAACTGACACCGGGCGCCGTCATTCGACAGCTCGTGCATCAGGGCGCCTGGAGGACGGACGGACACACAGACGCACAGACACACACACACAATGTGAGCTTCATTAAAGATACAGAATGCTGTAATACCAGAGTTCACCACCAGGTGATGCAGACAGTCACTACACAACACTCCAAAAGGAGGAGGAGGTGTGTGTAAGTTTCTCTCAGAGTGTGTACGTTTTTCTGTGTCTACCTGTGTGTGTGTGTGTGTGTGTGTGTGTGTGTGTGTGTGTGTCCATGAATGCAGTTACAGTCCCTGCTCTCTGAGCTCTGGAGATAATCTGATTCTGAGGCTCTGTTCTGGACCGAAGGTTCTAAATATCGCCGTGCTGCTTGTTCAGCTCACAGAAGATTTAGCGTCTTTAAATAGCGTCTTTCTCAGACACCAACACGCTGGACACACTCTGGACACACCCTGGACACACTGAGAAAACGAACAACACCTGGATGAGGGAGAACTGATGCTAAACATGTAGCCGCCAGTTAAACATGTAGCCATAAGCTAATGCTAAACATGTAGCCACCAGCTAATGCTAAACATGTAGCCACCAGTTAATGCTAAACATGTAGCCACCAGCTAATGCTAAACATGTAGCCACCAGTTAATGCTAAACATGTAGCCACCAGCTAATGCTAAACATGTAGCCACCAGTTAATGCTAAACATGCAGCCACCAGCTAATGCATTTAGCCATAAGCTAATGTTACACACGTAGCCACCAGTTAATGCTAAACATGTAGCCACCAGCTAATGTTAAACATGTAGCCAGCAGTTAAACATGTAGCCACCAGCTAATGCATTTAGCCATAAGCTAATGTTACACATGTATCCACCAGTTAATGCTAAACATGTAGCCACCAGCTAATGTTAAACATGTAGCCACCAGCTAAACATGTAGCCACCAGTTAATGCTAAACATGTAGCCACCAGCTAATGTTAAACATGTAGCCAGCAGTTAAACATGTAGCCACCAGCTAATGTTAAACATGTAGCCACCAGTTAATGCTAAACATGTAGCCACCAGCTAATGTTAAACATGTAGCCAGCAGTTAAACATGTAGCCACCAGCTAATGTTAAACATGTAGCCACCAGCTAATGTTAAACATGTAGCCAGCAGTTAAACATGTAGCCACCAGCTAATGCTAAACATGTAGCCACCAGTTAATGCTAAACATGTAGCCACCAGCTAATGTTAAACATGTAGCCAGCAGTTAAACATGTAGCCACCAGCTAATGTTAAACATGTAGCCAGCAGTTAAACATGTAGCCACCAGCTAATGTTAAACATGTAGCCACCAGCTAATGTTAAACATGTAGCCAGCAGTTAAACATGTAGCCACCAGCTAATGCTAAACATGTAGCCACCAGCTAATGCTAAACATGTAGCCACCGGCTAATGTTAAACATGTAGCCAGCAGTTAAACATGTAGCCACCAGCTAATGTTAAACATGTAGCCACCAGTTAATGCTAAACATGTAGCCACCAGCTAATGTTAAACATGTAGCCAGCAGTTAAACATGTAGCCACCAGCTAAACATGTAGCCACCAGTTAATGCTAAACATGTAGCCAGCAGTTAAACATGTAGCCACCAGCTAATGCTAAACATGTAGCCACCAGTTAATGCTAAACATGTAGCCACCAGCTAATGCTAAACATGTAGCCACCAGCTAATGCTAAACATGTAGCCACCAGTTAATGCTAAACATGTAGCCACCAGTAAAACATGTGGCCACCAGCTAATGCTAAACATGTAGCCAGCAGCTAAACATGTAGCCATAAGCTCATGCTAAACATGTAGCCATAAGCTAATGCTAAACATATAGCCACAAGCTAATGCTAAACCTGTTGCCACCAGGTAATGCATTTAGCCATAAGCTAATGTTAAACATATAGCCAGCAGGTAAACATGTAGCCACCAGCTAATGCTAAACATGTAGCCACCAGCTAAACATGTAGCCACTAGCTAGGGATGTCCCGATCAGGTTTTTTTGCCTCCGAGTCCGAGTCCTATCATTTTGAGTATCTGCCGATTCCGAGTCCCGATCCGATTCTTTTCTAATATAGTAAAATATGTACATTATTGATAAAAAAAAGCTAAAAAAAACTTATGAAAAGTTCTCCTTTTTTATTTTCTTAACATCATTTCAAAACAACACCTAGAACTGTGCATTTCTGTGACTAAAAATAACAATCAGAAAATAAAGACATTTTCTCTGTAATTACATGTTTCTGTAGTGCGGAAAACCTAAACACATCTCATTTAACCCATTAAAGCCGGGCACGCATGAAGCACGCTTCAGTGAGCAGCAGTGGCCACAAACGTTCAACACAGAGTTAGGAGGCAGAGCAGCAACACGATCTGGACCTGGAAACAGGATCAGTCATGCATGTGCGCCAGTTTGATGCATTTCATTGCCCAAGAAACAGCTGATTAGCGCAAAGAAGAAGAAAAAAAGACCGGGCGTCAATGGTAGAACTGTGCAACAGCGCTTCCGGGTTTAATGATAGAATTGCGCAACAACGCCACTATCGTAAATGCGTCCCGGCTTCAATGGGTTAAAAGGAAATTAAAGAAAAAAATAAACATATGTATCCAAACGAGTCCAAATCGGGAGGACACTTCCGATCCCGAGCGAGTCTGTAATCACGTGATCAGGGCCGATGTCCGATCACGTGATCGAATCAGGACATCCCTACCGCTAGCTAATGCTAAACATGCAGCCTCCAGGTAAACATGCAGCCTCCAGGTAAACATGCAGCCTCCAGGTAAACATGCAGCCTCCAGGTAAACATGCAGCCAGCAGTAAACTCTCAGGTAATCCTGCTGAACAGCCTGACTGAATAGAGATGATTCTGTTTGAACTGCTTGATGTGGGCCGATCAGCTGATCGGTCCTCTGAACCCGAGTCGTGACCTGGAGGCGTCAGAGCTGCTGAGTCCAGAACCGAGGCTCCGTCAGCAGCGCCGAGGCTGAGAGCTGATCATGACCTACTTAGAGCAGCAGCAGCTCCTCCTCCTCCTCCTCCTCCCACACTCTGCTGCCAAACACAAACACAGCTGATGCACATGGAGGAGAGGATGAGGAGGATGAGGAGGAGGAGGAGGAGGAAGAGTAGCTGGGAGCAGGAGACGAGAAGAGGCTGGAGCTCCTGTGAACAACGTTCTCATCACGTTATATAATCGTGTTCTGGAACCTCTTCATCATTCAACGTTAGAACATAAAACTACAAATATCAGTAGTCTTCCTCTAACACCCCCCCCCCCATACTCACTCAGGTCTCTGCACTTGATGGTGCTGTAGTTGAAGGCGATGCAGAGGTAGTCACATGCCTCCCTCAGCTCGGGGATGGAGACTCCGTCAGGACAGCGGATTACTCCACTCTTGTAGTAATCCTGCCATGAGGTGGAGAGCGGGCGCAGGCGGAGGTTCAGGCACAAGCAGCAGCGGCGGCGGCGGCAGCGGAGAGAGAACAGGACGCCATTATTACCACCGCTTCACTCAGAGAGGAGGAGGAGGGGGGGGGGGGGGGGGGGGGGGGGGGGGGGCTGAACCGGCTGTCGTCACGCTGTGACGCTGCTTCCTCAACTAAACCATCCTGGAGGTGGAGCCCCCGGAGGAGGGAGGAGGGAGTGGAGACCGTCCAGCCACTCCGGATCTGTGGTTTGGACTCGTCCAGTCTCTGGGTCTCCGTCCGACCTTCGTCCCGCTGATCAGTTCAGGAGGACTATGCCTGTCCTCAGGGTAGTTATGGATCCACTCATTGATCAAACGGCTGCTGTGAAGGTGAGACAGAACCTCTGGACGGCAAAACGTTTAGAGGTCACATAAAGGTCACCTGGAGAGGTCAGAGGTCATTTTAGGTTCTTGTGAAATTTCACCTCAAAACTTGATTTCAACAACTGCCAATGAATAGTGGATTCAAGTCTCTCCCTGTCCCAGCAGTTGACCCGTGTCTCTCCCTGTCCCAGCAGTTGACCCGTGTCTCTCCCTGTCCCAGCAGTTGACCCGTGTCTCTCCCTGTCCCAGCAGTTGACCCGTGTCTCTCCCTGTCCCAGCAGTTGACCCGTGTCTCTCCCTGTCCCAGCAGTTGACCCGTGTCTCTCCCTGTCCCAGCAGTTGACCCGTGTCTCTCCCTGTCCCAGCAGTTGACCCGTGTCTCTCCCTGTCCCAGCAGTTGACCCGTGTCTCTCCCTGTCCCAGCAGTTGACCCGTGTCTCTCGCAGGTCAGACTGTCTCCTGGTCGCTCTCGACGCTGAACGAGCTGCAGAGCGAAGGAGAAGAGGAACCGAGTCTCACCAGGATGGCTCTGAAGACGGTGGAGCTGATGCCGTCCGCCACCTCGAACTCGCCCTTCTCGTTGGGCCGGGTGAAGTTGTTTTCCCGGCCGGAGCCGAACATCCTGAAACACACACAGACGAGGCAGGTGTTCAATTCCAGGCCGAGGTCTGCGCCTCAGCTTCTAGACCAGGACCTAAAGTAAACCGAAATTTACTACGACAACCGACGTCATTCTGCCCAAGACGGGATATTCGGTGTTAAAATAAAATCTGTGTTCATGTCCCTTTAAGGCGTGACTCCGCCCACTCCTGTTTAAAATGACAGTGAGTGTCAGAGCAGACAGACGCCTGTCACACCTCTGGACAGACATGATCCCTGGACACTTAGCATGACCTCATGCTAGTTTAGCTGCTACAAGCTAACAGCCTGCAGGGCTCCAAATTAAAGGTCATCCGACCGTTGGGACAGTAAAACTCCTGATCAGCTGACTGATCAGCTGACTGATCAGCTGACTGATCAGCTGACTGCTGCTGCAGAAGCTCTTCATGCTGTTTTATTCAATAAGACCAGATCTTCTGCTGCTGTTAGTTTACATCCGAGTCCTGCTCCAGGTCTTCCTCTGGAAGGACAGGGTGGCAGAGAGACAGAGAGACAGCGCCATCTAAAGGCCTGGCAGGGAACTGCTGTCCTCAGGGTGTGTGTATATAGATATTTCCTGTAGTGTGCTGTGTGGACAGGGTCCAGGAGGAGGTCTGGGCTGGACAGGGTCTAGGAGGAGGTCTGGTCCAGGAGGAGGTCTGGGCTGGACAGGGTCTAGGAGGAGGTCTGGGCTGGACAGGGTCCAGGAGGAGGTCTGGGCTGGACAGGGTCTAGGAGGAGGTCTGGTCCAGGAGGAGGTCTGGGCTGGACAGGGTCCAGGAGGAGGTCTGGTCCAGGAGGAGGTCTGGTCCAGGAGGAGGTCTGGGCTGGACAGGGTCCAGGAGGAGGTCTGGGCTGGACAGGGTCTAGGAGGAGGTCTGGGCTGGACAGGGTCCAGGAGGAGGTCTGGGCTGGACAGGGTCCAGGAGTAGGTCTGGGCTGGACAGGGTCTAGGAGGAGGTCTGGGCTGGACAGGGTCTAGGAGGAGGTCTGGGCTGGACAGGGTCCAGGAGGAGGTCTGAGCTGGACAGGGTCCAGGAGGAGGTCTGGGCTGGACAGGGTCTAGGAGGAGGTCTGGGCTGGACAGGGTCTTGGAAAAAGTCAACTCTCAGATTTGTAGCTTAATTCAGTCAAAAGCTGTTATTAAATCTTTACTTCTTTCATTCAATATTTGTAACTAGAACTGTTTTCAGTGGAAAATATGAGACAACTGCTGCTGGATGCTGAGGGGGACGGGTGGGGACGGGTGGGGACGGGTGGGGACGGGTGGGGACGGGTGGGGACGGGTGGGGACGGGTGGGGACGGGTGGGGATCCTGATCGAGGTGAACTGCTCAATATGTCCTGATATTGATCTGGGGCCACGTGGCCCGGCTGGAGATGGAGGATCCAGACAGGAAGGAGGACGGGCAGAGCCACGTGGTTTGACACCAGCCTCTCCGGAGCGTCTCACCTCCCCAGCATGGTGTTGGGCTGCGCCGTGAAGACGGCCGGGTCCACCACGAAGCGGGTGTTGTCCACGATGAGCGTCACCCTCTCGCCGTGCCGCGGCACAACGCCGCCGCCGGCGCAGCGGGGATCCTTGCCGCTCAGCTCGTACACGTAGATCATGTCCAGGGGGCCCGGGCAGCGAGGGGCGGGGCCTGCAAACGAGGCTCCGCCCACATGGGGGTAAGGGAGCGACACCCGCGGAGGGCGGGGACTGGAGGACCTGGAGGAGGAGCCTCCGTCACCTCGTTCACGATCTGTGAGGAGGAGGAGTTAAAGAAGAGGGGGAGGAGTTAAAGAAGAGGGGGAGGAGTTAAAGAAGAGGGGGAGGAGTTAAAGAGGAGGAGTTAAAGAAGAGGGGGAGGAGATAAAGTGGAGGGGGAGGAGTTAAAGAAGAGGGGAGGAGATAAAGTGGAGGGGGAGGAGTTAAAGGGGGAGGAGCCTGACCGTGCTGCCTGGTGGGGGACGTCAGGTTCCGGATGCAGGGCGTCAGCTGTCCGTCTCGCTCGTGGGAGGAGTCTCTGGAACGGTCGCTGGAGCGCCGCCGCTGTTCCCGCCGGTGTTCCGCCGCTCCGCGCTCCCTCCCGCCCCCGAGGGGCCCGCCCAGACCCCCGGCCCCGTAAAGACTCATGGAGCCCGCCTGCTGCTGGAGGCCCAGGTCCAAACCACACTGCTCAGAGCTGGAGACACAGAGGACGGCGAGACGGGGAGACAGTCAGAAATACAGGCAGAGACAGTCGCGACCGCTGGCCCAGTCCGGGTGTTTTTTTCACTTCTACTAAAAACATGGGGACGCCGTACGAAGCGATCCGGCTCGGTCCGGGTCTCCAGGGAACCCTGGTGAAGTGGATCACTCAGTATCCGAGACATGAAGGTCTGGGGTTCAAGTCCTGGGCTCCACTGGACTCAGGCATAGAGGCAGAAAACTGCTAAAATCATATCAATCTGTTCTGAACTGCAGTTAAAACTTCATGATGCTTCATCAGATCTAGTTTCTGTTTGAAGCTTCCTGAGCCGCATTAAAGGTTCTTTATGAATCCAGATCTGCTGGACTCGAGGAAAATCTCTGAAACGGTTCTAAAGGCTGCAGAATCCTGGTCTGGAGGTTTTTACTGAAATGGACTGAAAAGAAAAAAGATCCGGAGAGGACGGAGACAAAGCGTCTCAGCAGACGGTTAGTGCTCTAAAGACTGGAGCTTCTTCTTACAAATAAATTAAATGATTTAAAAGAAAAAATGAATCCTTCGAGCAGAGAACCACGGAAGAACTTCAGGTTCCGTCTGAACAACAAAAACCTTTGTGTCTGAAACCGCAGCAGACCGGGAGGTGTCCTTGAAGGACGGGGTCACCACACACACACACACACACACACACACACACACACACACACACACACACACACACACACACACACACACACACACACACACACACACACACACACACACACTTCACGTCCAACAGGGTTTTAATTCTGAGCAATAAAGGGATGACAGAATAAAAAGTGAAGGTGTTTGTAGAGCTGGACCGGCAGCTGGACAGGACCGGCAGCTGGACCGGCAGCTGGACCGGCAGCTGGACAGGACCGGCAGCTGGACCGGACCGGCAGCTGGACCGGACCGGCAGCCAGTCCATCAGCCGGTCCAGGACGGGGCAGACAAAGGACCTGAGAGTTCAGCATCTCATCTTTCACGTGGCGGTGCAGATCTCCGGCAGGCAGGCAGGATTTCCAGTTTCCTGTTACCGGGCATCAGCCCCCCCCCCCGGGGGGGGGGGGGGTGAAGCCGGGACGGGCTTAACGGGATGAAACAAAGGCGGTGGTCCGGAGCTCCGGAGCGGCAGCAGCCCTGCAGTCTGTCGGTCTATTAAAAGCCCCGCTGAGGGTCCGATGCATTATTCAGGGTCTGCTGGGGGGGGGGGGGGGGGGGGGGGGGGGGGCTGCACCAGCAGCACCAAGGACAAAGGACGCTGCAGACCGAGAGCACGAGGGGTCTGACTCCGTGCTGCTGCAGGCTGACCCGGGACAGCAGGCAGGATCCGGGACCGGGACCTGGACCAGGACCAGGACCGGGTCCGGGTCGCTCAGGTTGAGAGCATGTGCAGGGGGGGTGGGGGGTGGGGGGCGGCTTACCGCTCCGTGTCGGACGGCCAGGTGAAGACGAAGCAGCAGGGCGCGAGCTGCGGGAGCACCGCCGCGCAGAAGCCTCCCGGGGCGGGCTTCCCGGCTTCAGCATCCCCGGTCATCACCCGCTGCCTGCGGCCGCATCGTCCGGCAGAAACACGCTGACATCCGGGACCGGGACCGGGACCGGAGCAGAGACACGGGGACACCGTCTCCGCTTCAGACTCCGCCGGAGACAAACTGTGAATGGACGATCCGCGCTGCGTTCACGGCCGCTCCGAAACCGCACCCTCCACACCGAACACCGGCTCCGGCGGGACTGCCTCCCCGCCACTGCCACTGAGGGAGCGGGGAATCGGGGGCACCGGAGATACCGGAGGGGGTGGGTAAAGAGAGGGGGCACCAGGCACCAGGTACACTGGAGGAAAAATAAAAACTCCCCGGAAACGGTCCGGCTCTGCCGAGAGAAAGTGAATGACGCTGCGCTGCGTTCACGGCCGCTCGGAAAAAGCGCCACTTCCACATCTGACGCTGCGCTGCAGACACGAGGCTCGAGGACCAATAGCGGCCGTGAGGGGGTTCGGCCCGACGGACCCTGTACCGGGTCCCAAATCTGTCTGCTCCACTTCAACATGTGTAAAAAGTGACTAAAATGCTGTGAGGATGATTTCTTTCAACTGTGTCTCAAACAAAAAGCCTTAATCTCACTGACCGAACGCTCCAGCTGCACTTTGGCGACGGAGTGTTTGTTTTATAACAACTTTAAAATCCGTATGCAACAACTCGACACATCCCCCTCACCTGCACCTGCCGACACAAAACGCTACAGAACGCACGGTCCGTCTGCTCCATCCCAACATATTTGGTATCATATGAAACTAGAAAAGCTGCTCTTTAAAGCGATACTTCAACATTTTGGCAAATTGGCCCATTTAGCACAATTCCTTAGTCATTTCAAACAGCATACTTACTGTTTTTGTGAGGGCGAGCTGTTGTTTATACAGAGGTGAGTCGGGGAAGGTTTTCGGGACGACACAATGGAGGTGAACGGTATTTTTTTCCCCCCTCGTCAAACTCATCAAATACACAATCCAACAACCCCAAAACACTTTGGTGGACACGTTATAATCCGCACATTCACTACGCTGTGGAATATTAATGCAAATTTACGAGATTCTAGGCCTGGGCGATTATATGATCGTGATTGGTGATCGCGATTAATTTCCAGTCAATCATGGTGATCAGCTGAGAGCACATTTACTTGATCAGACATGGTAGAAATGTGCGTAACACAGCCAATCACAGTCGACTTTTTCCTGCTGAACTCCCACCTGTAAGTTGTCTGAGAAGTAAACAGAGATGGAGCTGAACGTGGAGCCGAGGGCAGCGAAACAGAGGAAGGCAGCCATGGCTCGGCGTTATGCTCTGAAGATGAGGCTGCTGTTGACAGGAAAGGCTGCTCCACCCGCACCGCTGCTAGCACACCGATCCGCAAGGAATCTGGTCTTTTGAGTCCAGGAACTACTTGTGATACAGTTTAACTAACGATCGTTCAGTTCTTCTCTTTTACTGAAAATGACAGTGCATCGCATCATTGAACATATCATCACTTCTTGCCGCTAAAACTCTTCTTCTAACAACATACAGAGAGAGCCTGCAGCGGCTGCGGTGCCGTTCTTCCTCTGTGGTGTCTGTGTAAAACAAGGTTGAACATGCAAACAGCACACCTAGTGGCAGGAAGTGCAAATGCAGTCATGGCGTCGCCTGTGGCCGTGGGTTGAATGGGGATCTGCCTGGGGTTACTCCAAATGTTTCAGAAACCAGAATGTTTATCTTAACACGAATATTGACTGCACATCGAATATTGACTCCAGTGTCGTCTTTTCAGGCCACTGCACCATACGAGCAACATTCTAAGAGGAGAAAAACGATTACTTTTGTCTATTTTTTTTGTATTATTGTAGTTTTGTACTGTTACATTTTAAGTCTAATCTGTCTAATCTAGATTCTTTAAATTTTGTACATTTGGTGCAAGTATTAATGATGGCAGCAGCATATTTAGCATCAGAACTTGAAAATAATGTTTGTTCTAAAGCACCTTCATTATCCCCAGGAGCTTTCTTTAGTTTTTTAGAAACAACTAAACAACTTCTTCTCAAAAACAGTCAGAAAGGAATAAAATGAATGGACAGCACAGAAAGAATCTTGCCTGGTAACCCAGCCCCGCCCACTCCTCATCCACTGGATTCTGGAGCTGGTCTCAGTCTGGTCGGAGCCCATAGAGGGGATTTCACTCGGTCTGAAACGGCTGAGCCAATCAGCGTTGCCGCTTTTTGTTTTCAAATTTTTTTGGTGAATTCCGGTGGCTAAACCGGAAGTGACGCTATCGCTGCTGACGGACTTTAACTTTAACCATCGTCTGAAAGCTGCAGTCAGTAAAGTTACAGCCGAAATACCAAGAATTACAACAATCAAGCAAGAGCCAGAGTCTGGCCTGGAGAGGGTCTGACAGGAAAAGACGTTTCCACGCGTCTTTGTGTGTAGAGAAGCTAGAACTAAAGAGCTAATGCTAACCCTGAGAGAAGCTAATGCATTTTGATGACGTATTTGTTTTGAAGCGCCGATTGGCTGAAGTACCTGTCAGTCAGAGGAGGAACCGACGCCCCCTGCAGGAAGTTTCTATGAGCTCCTATCCAGACTGAGCCCAACTCCAAAATCCAAACGTGGATGAGGAGTGGGCGGGGCTGGTTCACAAGGCTAGAAAGAATCAGAGTAGAAAGCTAAGCTGAACGAACCACCAGGGGGCGCCCTGCCTTCAGCCACAAACACTGAAGCAACAAGGAAAATAACCGAGTTCTTTTTTTTTTTTTTTAACAGCTGACATGTTATTAATGATAAACATCAAGAAAACAAAACAAAACAAAACAAAACAATTCAGTGACATTATCCAGAGAATTTAACCCTGAAAGGTACAACATGTGGCCCGCGGGCCAAACCCGGGACTTTACAGGGCCCGATCCAGGACAAGGGATGAACGGCAGAGTCTAGAACCGCAAAGGAGGCAATAAACGCCATTTGATAGAAGAATCAGGTTCCTCAAGCCATTCATCCCCATTAAGTTACTGAGATCAATCATCAATAAACAGGATAAATCCTCCAATTTCTTTTTAATCATTTATTGTGAAGGAAAAGCGTCCTGCTGATGAACAGCGAACATTTCCACTGTCTGTGCTTCTTCTGGGACGATCCTGATATTACTTCACTGCTTTGAGACCTAGAGTCTCAGGATGTCCTGGAAGGACATTAATCCCCCCACTGTCCTCCATGTCCACTGTCCCTGCCCGCTCTGGCAGCAGGGAGGCCTGACCTCTTTCACATGGCCCGGTCCAGATGGAGGGGTCAGAGGTCATCGCTTCAGGTCAAGTCTTAGAGAATAGCGGTCAGGATTAACCAGGAGGACATCTGTCAGCATCCACAGGTCCAGGACCGATCTGGAGCCACTGGACCGCGGCTTGGACACCGGTTCTGGGAGATTTACATTAATCTCAAAGTTCAGAGGAAAACAAGAAGAAGCGGCTCCTTCATTTCTGACAACGTGTTTGATCTTATTGAAATTCTGCCTGTTAAACCCGCCGCGACCGCAGTTATAAACCTGGACCATCTGTGTGACATTTAGAGAGAATTATAAGATATTTAGATGAGGAATGACTTCCACGTTTGAATCGCGGGACAGAAGAAATGTTTTAGAGTTTCTTGAAGGCAGAATTCACTCAAACGGTCACATCCTCAGAATCTTCAGAGTACATTTAGTGCAGCCGAGGCGTCCATAAAACCAGCCGTTTCACAGGACTGAGATTAACCCTCAGTTAGTTTCTGTTAATTAAACATAAAACACATCGGGGAGACACTGAATATCTGATTTTAAACAGATTTGAACAGCTTTTTGGAGCCTTTAAACGAATTTCAGGTTTGTTGCTCTCGGAGTTAGCCGCTAGCCGCTAAGCTAACCCTCCACAGACACAAAGAAACTACTGATTAAAACGACTTTTTCCGACCTGTCCGCGTTCCATTCCGGCTCCAGGGCTCATCCGGCTGCCGGCGGCAGCAGCCTGAACATCCAGCACCGGGCTCAAAGGCCGAGAAAAGCGAGTTCTGCTGCCGGTGAATCCGCGGCTCCGTTTGTTTTGGTCTGACGAACGAGATCTCGTCCGGAAGTCTCGCGAGAAGAGCGCGATCCCGCCGCAGCCGCGCGTGTCAATAAACACACAAAAAACACACAATTAATCAGTAAAAACGCGTTTTAAAGACCAAATCTCAGAACACAATAATATTAAGCGTACAAGACAAGAAAACTAATGTCCAAAACAAGTTTATTTTCATCATTTCACTTAAAAATCACTTATAAAAATAGACTTTTCTTCTCTAAACTGCTCCAGTGTTCAGCAGACTGAGTCCTCCAGATTCTGACTTTACAGTCAAACGTCAAGTAAAATGATGAGTCAGTAGACCAACAAACAAGAAATAAATTAAGCATCTAAGACACTTAAATGCTTCCTTTAATACATTTAAAGACACTGAATGATTCTGCCTGTTTATCAGGGGGTCGTTAAAATGTTCACAAACAAGACGAAATCTGCCGGTCCAGCTCCAGGCTGTGGATTAAACAGAACTCCACCTGTCAGATCAAAGCGCATCAATAATATAAAGTCGGCCTCATGAAGGCACCGTCTCTTAAATATTAATACATTCAAATAAATAAAGTAAAACTGGGGTCAATAACATGAGACAGGGAGAGACTGAAGGCAGGTCAGGACCGTCTGGACTGCAGCAGCTGGTCCAGGAGGTTCAGGGCCTGCTGGATCTCCTCTGGACTGAAGTCCCTCAGCGCCGCCTCTGCCTGGCTCCTCCACCGGGCCTCGTCCCGGGCCCCGGCCCCGGCCCCGGCCCCGGCCCCGACCCCGGCCCCGGCCCCGGCCCCGGCCCCAGCGGCCGTGCGGAGGCCCCGGATCCTCGTCTGGAGCCACTCCCGCCGCTCCTGCGCCCGCCTGTGCTCGCCCAGGTCGTGCATCAGCTGCACTTCGCTCACCGTCCGCTTCCTGCAGCACCAGACACAGACGGACGTTTATTCAGAAAGACTGAGCTGAAACGAAATGTCCCGAGATGTTCATGATAACAGTTCATTCAGAGAAACGCCGGCAGGGAGACCTGCTGCTTCTACTCAGAACCGGATCGCCTGTCCGGGGTCACAAGGTCACTGTAAATGAAATGAGTCCATCAGTCACACCGGGTCACATTAAGAGGCAGAGTTCAGTTTATCTAAAAAAAGTCGACAATTTTGTCATTTTTAAATGTTTTGCTTTCAGAAATCCAAATCCTTTACACTTCTTTACTTTGCTAAACTGAGTTATTTGGTCAATTCAGCTGATTTTTTCTTCTAAACTTCAGGTTTTAACCGTTTCCTCAGAGCTTCTGATCGTTACTGAACATCAAGCCTCTGTTTCTCCAGGATTTCCCTCCTCAGGCGTCCTGGAGCTGTCAGAGAGTGAAAACCCGGCGGGATCAGAGTCTGAGAGCCGCTTCACCTCAGAGGACGCCCGGCGCCGTGCACGTGCACGTGCACACTCAGCAGGACGACACACAGCCACAGCAGCAGTGGCAGCAGAGCCCGGCGCTCCATGATTCCTTTAGGACCTGTGAAAAGCAGACGTCTCAGAATCAGCTTTTATTCTGAAAATCCTCCATCGGGAAAAATAGCAAAACCACAAGAAATGGAGGAAAAAAATGATAGAACAGCGTAAAAAACTTGAAATGTCTACAATTTCTAACATAAAAAAATGAAATATGGCAGAAAAAAGCAAACAAACTGTTTAAAAAGAGGAAACGCCACATGAAACAAGAATAAACATTGAAGTTACTTTATTACAGGTACACTCCACAGGACTACTCAAAATGATTCATCACTCTCGATTCAGATTAGATTAGATTAGATTAGAGTTTATTTCCCTTTGTACAGATTAAAAAACAGTTTTCAACAAGTACATTGGAATTCTTGTGCGTTTCAATGTACTTGTTGAAAACTGTTTTATGTCTTCAAAAGGGATTCAACAAAAGTTACAGGAAAAATTTGAAAAAATCACTAAAAGCATAAGAAACGGGGAAAAATGAAGATAGAGCAGCTTAAAAAACGGGAAATGTCGACATTTCTAAAAGAAATAACAGGAGAGAAAAACATGCAGAGCTGATGGAAGAGAGGTGAAACGGCTAAAACTTCAAACCGTCAAGAAAAAAGTTGAAAAAGAGCAAAACTGTTCAAATCAGGTAAAATGCGCTAAAATGTTCTCTGTTCTGAGCTGGAGTTAAAACTTCATCGATGCTTCAGAACAGGACGGAACTTCTTGAGCTGCTTTTTAAAGCTTCGTGGCTCCAGAAGAACCGGACTCAGAGGAATGGGAGGAACGGTTCCAGAACCTGGACCGACCTGTTCTCTTCACGAGACCCGAACGTTCCGGGTTCATCAGACTAACCTGACCTGCTCGGTTCCTCCTGGTCCTCCTGGTCCTCCTGCTCCCATCAGATCCGGTCGCTGCCCGGCTGCCCCCCCAGGCCCATTTAAAGCCCCCAGTGATGAGCTGGAGGAGGAGGAGGATGACACACCTCCAGCTGCTGGGGGGGGGGGTGTCTGGAGGGGGTCTGGCAGGAATGACAGCTTCAGGTTTTCACCTCTTCAGTCACATCAAGCCTCATTGCCCACACACACACACACACACACACACACACACACACACACACACACACACACACACACACTGCAGTGACGTTCCGGTTCTATCCCGGTTCCTGTTCATCTGAGGAGCTGAGGAATGCATGTGAAGCCAAGTCCTCTATAAACCCATGACAGGATGAACTCTGCCACCTGGGGGGGCACACACACACACACACACACACACACACACACACACACACACACACACACACACACACACACACCACACACACACACACACACACCCTTCCTGCTGGGCTTCTTTCTGTTCTGTTCCTGCTTTGCTCCAGAACATCGTTCCAAATGTCTAATTTTGGAAGCTTCTTCCTTTGTCTGTTACTCCACCCCTCCTGAGGGACTCCGCCCCCGACACCACCCACCCCCCGACACCGTCCACCCCCCGACACCGTCCACCCCCCGACACCGTCCACCCCCCAGATTTATGGCTCCCATTGACCACGGGGCGTCGCCCTGGTTACCTCCACCTCCGCTCAAGAATTGGACGAGGCTGACGTCCTGAAGAGCAGCGCTGACGCTGGAGGGAACGTCACGGGAACGCCATGGGGGGGGGGGCAGGAGGCCTGGGGGGTTCTCCCATCGGTTCTGTCCACTGTGGGGAACCGATGGGAGCCTGCTGGGTTCTCCCCGCCGTGGGGGATCGAGTTGGGTTCTCTCCACAGTGGCTGAACCTATCTGAGGAACTGCAGAACATCAGGGACCAGGGCCTAGAGAGACCAGGGTCTGCAGGGACCAGGGCCTAGAGGGACCAGGGTCTGCAGGGACCAGGGTCTAGAGGGACCAGGGTCTGCAGGGACCAGGGTCTAGAGGGACCAGGGTCTGCAGGGACCAGGGTCTAGAGGGACCAGGGTCTGCAGGGACCAGGGCCTAGAGGGACCAGGGTCTGCAGGGACCAGGGTCTAGAGGGACCAGGGTCTGCAGGGACCAGGGCCTAGAGGGACCAGGGTCTGCAGGGACCAGGGTCTAGAGGGACCAGGGTCTGCAGGGACCAGGGCCTAGAGGGACCAGGGTCTGCAGGGACCAGGGTCTAGAGGGACCAGGGTCTGCAGGGACCAGGGTCTAGAGGGACCAGGGTCTGCAGGGACCAGGGCCTAGAGGGACCAGGGTCTGCAGGGACCAGGGTCTAGAGGGACCAGGGTCTGCAGGGACCAGGGTCTAGAGGGACCAGGGTCTGCAGGGACCAGGGTCTAGAGGGACCAGGGTCTGCAGGGACCAGGGCCTAGAGGGACCAGGGTCTGCAGGGACCAGGGTCTAGAGGGACCAGGGTCTGCAGGGACCAGGGCCTAGAGGGACCAGGGTCTGCAGGGACCAGGGTCTAGAGGGACCAGGGTCTGCAGGGACCAGGGCCTAGAGGGACCAGGGTCTGCAGGGACCAGGGCCTAGAGGGACCAGGGTCTGCAGGGACCAGGGCCTAGAGGGACCAGGGTCTGCAGGGACCAGGGCCTAGAGGGACCAGGGTCTGCAGGGACCAGGGTCTAGAGGGACCAGGGTCTGCAGGGACCAGGGTCTGCAGGGACCAGGGTCTAGAGGGACCAGGGTCTGCAGGGACCAGGGTCTAGAGGGACCAGGGTCTGCAGGGACCAGGGTCTGCAGGGACCAGGGCCTAGAGGGACCAGGGTCTGCAGGGACCAGGGTCTAGAGGGACCAGGGTCTGCAGGGACCAGGGCCTAGAGGGACCAGGGTCTGCAGGGACCAGGGTCTAGAGGGACCAGGGTCTGCAGGGACCAGGGCCTAGAGGGACCAGGGTCTGCAGGGACCAGGGTCTAGAGGGACCAGG
The DNA here is from genome assembly GCF_902148845.1 of Salarias fasciatus. NCBI lineage: Eukaryota > Metazoa > Chordata > Actinopteri > Blenniiformes > Blenniidae > Salarias > Salarias fasciatus. The sequence goes on from NC_043751.1 coordinate 31,635,294, forward strand.
GTCTGCAGGGACCAGGGCCTAGAGGGACCAGGGTCTGCAGGGACCAGGGCCTAGAGGGACCAGGGTCTGCAGGGACCAGGGTCTGCAGGGACCAGGGTCTAGAGGGACCAGGGTCTGCAGGGACCAGGGTCTAGAGGGACCAGGGTCTGCAGGGACCAGGGTCTGCAGGGACCAGGGCCTAGAGGGACCAGGGTCTGCAGGGACCAGGGTCTAGAGGGACCAGGGTCTGCAGGGACCTGCTGCTCCTGTCCACCTGGCCGACGTTGTCTGGAGAGCGGCTGCTCTGGGGGTCCTGGTGACCGATGGGTCCCGTCACACCCTGACCTCCGTCATGACGGTGACCTCTGACCCCATCCTCCTCGTCACCTCACCGTCCCGAAATGCTCGGGTTACAGAGACTCTTCACCGGTCCACCATGACGGGCTCACCCACCACACGGCACCGAGAAGATCCAGGAGATCTGAAATCCAGGAGACCCCCTGGATCCCAGGAGACTGTTTCAGTCCCAGATGACCCCCTGGATTCCAGGAGACTCTCTGGATCCAGAAAACCCTCTGGATCCCAGGAGACCCTGAGATCCACAATCTGATCCAAACATGAGGCCGACACGTTCCAGAATAATTCATCTTGGGTTGAATTAAGGCCATTTTCAAGTGAAAGCAGAAAAGCGTGGCAGCGTTTCCACGGCGACGGAGCCACTGAAAACACCATGTTCTCTGAAAATGTTCCATGGAAACGAGGGGAAAACGCAACTTTTCAACCAGTTCTTCAGAACATCTTTTTAAAGTAATCATGTCTTTTTCATGAAATACTAAATTGCATTTGTTTGTGTTTTTTTCTTTTAATTGATTGAAAATATTATGTGGTTTAATGAAAATTGTCACTTTTATGTTAAACTCCAAAAAAGTGTCAAAGATTATTTCAGACAAGTTTTGAAATTTGAAGCCAAAAGTTTGATTTTTGAAATCGTATTCGTGACATTAATCTCGTTAAAAACTTTTAATCGAGTTTCTTGTTGATGTGGACCGTGAACGCAGCACGACTTTATGCACCAGAATGGAAGGGTGTTCAGATGTCGGAGCTCAGCTGCGGTTCCGTGAACGCAGCACGGCCTCCAGGCGGCAACGCGCTCCCTTTGAAGTGTTCCGACGGGCCGAAGTCAAACCGGAGTTTTCAGGTAATTTCTTCCTTTATTTCAGAGAAAAACTGCTACATATCGACATCTACCGGCGCGTTTAGGCCGATCCTTCAACACAAAACAGCGACATTGTTTCAGTCGTTGAAAAATCGGGTTGAAAAGTTGATAATTACCGAGTTAATGTGTCTTAAATCCATTTTTTTTTAATTTCCACTCGATACAAAGTTCTCTGATAAAAGGTGAAAAACTCTCATTAAAATCAAATTTCACATGATTTCAGGAGAGCTCGTGACTTTCTGGAGTCTTGCAGTGCTTCTTAAATGATATTTCTGATATCAACACGATAGAAACGTTTTCTATTGTATTTTCCTCATTTCATCTTTGACCTGATAAAACAACAGAATTCAGTTTTCGTGATATTAAGGCTGTAGTGGTGTGTTTCTTCTTGAAGTCAGAAATTAATGTCATCTCTGCAGCTTCAGGTTGATTTTTAATATTCTTCACTATGCAACATGTTGTTGTGATGCAACTTTTTATATAAAAAAGTTGCGTTTTAGTGACTCCGAGGTGCGAAGGACCCAAAAAAAAAAAGCTCTGCAATGTGCAATTTCACAAGAGAATGTTCTGCCTGTCATGCAGACATTCCTCGAGTCCAGCAGTTCTGGAGCCATAAAGAACCTCTAATGCAGCTCAGGAAGCTTCAGACTGAAACCAGATCTGATGAAGCATCATGAAGTTTCACTCCGGTTCAGAACAGAGAACATTTTATTTCATTGAACCAGTTTTTGTTCCGGATTTTAACAGTTTTCTTTCTGTTTTTGAGCTTTTTTGTTGACAGTTTTGAAATTTTATCCATTTTACTTCTTTTTAAACAGTTTTGTTGCTTTTTTTCTACAATTCTACAACTCCATTCAGCAGACGCTTTTGTCCAAAGTGACGTACAACACAAGCAAGAATACAGACATAAGAAAGAAAGAAACCATCAGTAAATGCTTCAATTGCTTCAAGTGCGATTGGTCAAGGGAGCTGCCATCAAGTTGCAGAAGAGGAGCCACTACCCCCCCTTTTTTTTGTGTGTCAACTTAGTCAGTGGTACATAAGTGCAGAGTTTTAGAACACCTGATCTATTCTTCCCCAAACATATTTCCATATTTCAGTTTTCATATGTTAGAAATTGGAGACATTTCAGGTTTTTTTAGCTGTTCTATCATTTTTTCCCTCATTTCTTGTGGTTTTTACTATTTTTCCTAATTTTACTTGAACCTTTTCTGTAGGGCTGAACGATATATCGTTATCATATCGATATCGGGATATGAACATTCAGGACATTAGTTTCTCAAAATCAACAATATCAAGATTTCCCCCACTTGCCCTGCGTGTAAGCTCGTCCGTGCACAGGTAAGGCCAGCCAACCACAAACCTCGTTTACTGGTTGACAGCTGATGGCAGAGGGCGGTTGCAGAATCTGCACAAACGAGTTTGGTGGTCGTGGCAGTGAGTTCTCATAAATATAACTGCATTTTTTTACATCCTTTTGTATTATGATGTTTTTATTTTTCTGAAAAATGCTTAACTTTCGCTGAATCCATTGTAATATATCATATCGATATCGAGATATCTGGCATGGATATCGAGATACGAAATTTTGCCCATATCGTTCAGCCCTACTTTTCTGAATCCCTTTTGAGCCAAGAGTGACGAATCATATATTAATTAGTGCTGTCAGTTTTAATCGCATTGATCGCAATTAATCGTGATTAATTCATGGAGAACTGTCAACAATTAACTTTTTTAAAGTTGAGATTAATCGCAATGAAGAATCTAATCCTCATAAATCAGTCCCAATGTCAGGAAAAAGACTATTATCCTCTAGTTCTTTTCTTTGACCCAATTGGCAGACCTCAATGGATTAATCGCGATTAAAACTGACAGCACTAATATTAATATAAATGAGTTAAATGTTTGTTCATGTATCACGTCATGAAGGCTTCATGGAACCGCTACAGAGGGACTGAAGAGCCACATGTGGCTCCAGAGCCGCAGGTTGAACACCGCTGATGTAGATTATCGGGTGCTTCACTCCTTTTTGTACAAATATGAAATGTTTGAATCTCTTTATTAAAAACTAAATATTAAAAACAGGAAAAAGTTCTGCAGTGGTCTTGATCCCAGATCAGCTTCCGCCCTGCTGAAGCGTCTCACTTTTTGAAAACCATCTCCGATTCTCTCAGGTTCTCTTCGGCGCCGCCATGAGCCACTTCCAGCACTTCCTGTTTGAGTTCGAGAGCTCGCCTTCAAAACAAGAGTGGCCCAGAAAGAAGAAGAAGAAGAAGAAAGGCCTGAAGCCCCGGACGGCGGAGAAGGAAGGCAAGCAGGACAGGAGGAAGAAAAGAGACGCCAAAGCCAAGGCGGCGGCGGCGGCGGCGGCGGCGGCGGCGGCGGCGAGGAGCGAGAGGAGGAAGGAGAAGAAGAAGAAGAAGAAGAAGGAGGAGGAGGAGGAGGAGGAGGAGGAGGAGCAGCTGGGAGCAGCGCTGAGTCTTCGTCCCGCCGAGCAGCTGGACCCGGAGGCGTCCAGGAGGAGGAAGACGGTGAGCTTCGCCGTCTCACCCGACGCGTCGCCGCAGGACCCCGAGGACTCCCCGGGGAGCCAGGACCTCTTCATCACCCAGAAGACCTTCAGGGCATCGCCGCCCCCGACCGGCCCGTTTCTCCAGGGGTCCCCGGGCCCCCCGCCGCTCCGTCCCGCCGCCAAGTCCGGGCCGAAGATTAGGCGTCCCGCAGGGAGACCGGCGGCCCGGAACCCCTTCCTGGACTCGAACCGGGCGTCCCGCGCCGACGCCTCCACCCAGACGGAGAACTTCTTCACCAGCCGGCCGTCCTCCACCCTCCTCTTCCTCCAGCAGAGGACGGCGTCCTCAGAGGAGGGGGGGGGGGACGAGCCGCTGGACCTGAGCCTGCCGCACAGGGTCAGAGGTCAGAGGCCGGCCGGGGGAGGAGGTGGAGTGAAGGTGGAGGCCGCGGGCGGAGGAGGAGGAGGAGGAGGAAGAGGAGGAGCAGACTCCACCCGAGTCCTCAGTCCCAGTCTGAACCCAAGTCTGGAGACACGGCGGCGTCCGGTGAGGACAGTGAGGGACACGGACGCTCCGTCGTCCTGACCCAGGTGAGTGTGTGTGTGTGTGTGTGTGTGTGTGAACCATCAGAACCATCAGAGCCCGTTCCCGGTCTGGACCGGTCCACTCTGGGTTCCTCCTGAGGCTGCAGAGGGAGAACGGTTCCACCAGAGAGCTCACACACAGGTTCCTCACAGACCGTCCTGCTCCCCCTGCTGGTCGGAAGGCGCAAGTGCGATTCCCGGCCCCGGCAGCCTCCAGTGTGGCCCGCCGGCAGCTGCCGCTCCTGCCAGTAGCTGCCAGTAATTCCCTGACCTCTGTTGTTCCGTCCTGCCAGTTCTGCTGTCTCCTCACCTCACGAGTCAGTTCAGCCACAGACATCGTATAACTACCGTATTGGCCCGGATATACGAAAGATATTTTTTCCAGGAATGGTATCTTCAAAAACAGGGTGGTGCTCTGATGGAGGACTGGATGGAGCCAGAGTCCCGGGGAGCTGGACTGCCTCTGCTCCATGCAGTGGCTCCGCCCCCCGTTAGGGGGAGCTAGTGAGCTGGACAGAGAGTCAGCCTGCAGCAGTGAGAGAAGAAGACTGAGCAGTGTGGCTGCTGGGGGTTTTTCTAAGCTTCATTTCAAACAGCATCGAGAATACCTGCCTGTCAGTACTCGAGTATACTTAGCTGATGTTCAGGATGGAGGTGTGGAACTGATACTTGTGAGTTTGTCAGTTTGTTTTGAAGTTTCAACGCAGATGCTAATTCCGTTAGCATGTCAATGGCGTTTCCATTAATAGTTAGCATTGAGCTAGCGGCTTTGATTTTACACACTGACTTGTGTTGTTTTCAGACAGGGATGTATGCTGTGATCCATCTTGTAGGGGTGTAACGGTACACAAAAGCCACGGTACGGTACGTACCTCGGTGTAAGGGTCACGGTTCGGTACGTTTTTCGGTACAGTGGGGAAAAAGTAAAAATATCTCACAAATGTACCAGAACATTTTTCCCAAGCTTTCCCATGCAACACATTATTGGCCCAGTTTACGTGGTGTTTTTTCAATCCGATTGTAAACAATAGTATTAAACGCGAGTGTATTCATGTACAGCATACAAAGCATCCATGATGAATCCTTGTTTACAAGGACCCTGTGACATGCGCACAAAATCTCACGAGGAACTTGCAGGTCTTCCTCTCTGCAGCAGCAGTCCTCAGCGCCGAGCAGAGAGTTTTTATCTGCTGATATCTGCTCAAATAATGTCCCAAAATCTCCATGATACCTGCTGAAGGAGCGGCTGCTCCCCTGACCGCAGCACCGCCGTGCGGAGCAGCACGTCTCGGTGTGAGCTCTGCGCCGCATGCCGATGTTTCGAATTAACTGGTGCCCGTGTTAACTTGTGACCAATAATGACTGAAACATCTAGTCGTTCTAGCGAACCTCGGCTATCGACAGTTACAGTGAGTGTATATGTTTAAAGTCTTTTGTGAGTCTTACTTTAACAACTGCTGTAATCAAAATGTGTTTACACAGACCTCCGCTGTCATTCGTTAACACGGGAACCAGTTAATCCATAACACCAGCCGGCGATCGCTCGTATTCTGCTATGGAGCTCTTTATACAACTCGCTGTTGCGCGATTTGGTTCCATCTCGCCTCTCCAATGTTTTTTATGTCGGGGTTTTGTATTAAAAAAGTGTTTTTCCACCACCGTGGCGTTCTCTGCTGGTTTTTTGACTGTGCTGCTTCCCGTTTACTGGCACGTCACACGTCACTCCGTATGAGGGAACGCACGCGGAACAAATACTCTCCCGTTTAATCCGCTCCGCCACACGCTGCAGTGCTCATTCCGCTTGTACTTTCTTCTTCATTTGTTCATGTTTGGACCTGCTTGTTGTACTTCTTCTTCTTCTGTGATAATGGTGGTTGCCGGCAGCTTTTAGGCTCATTACCGCCATCTAAGGTTGGAATTTTTGTTTTTTTTACTCACTGGTGTATTCGTTGTGTGATTGTGTGTGCCGAACCGTGACCCCCGTATCGTGACGGTACGGGACGAATACAAATACCGTTACACTCCTACCATCTTGTGTGTTTGTTCACTTCTATGTTTATCTGGTTGGTTTCACAGCCTTCAGGAGAAAGTAATAAAAGCTCAGAGCAGCTGAAATCTCCTGCTTTCTCTCTGAAGAACTCTTCTCTACAGGCCAAACTGAACCCAACATTCAGGAGGGCTGAATTATTAATGTTCATGAAGCTGAACAGAACTTGAATGTGATGGTTATAAAGTTATTTACATCATTAATGCAGTTATTGAACTTTTGAGGTTCTTAAAGGGATACTTCAGCATTTTGGCAAATTGGCCCATTTAGTGCAATTCCTCAGTCATCTGAACAGCAGACTGACTGTTTCTGTGAGGCGAGCTGTTGTTTATCCAGAGGTGAGTCGGGGAAGGTTTTCAGGACGGACACAATGGAAGTGGACGGTATTTTTGTTCCCCCTTGTCAAATTCATCAAATACACAATCCAACAACCCCAAAACACTTTGGTGGACACGTTATAATCCACACATTCACTACGCTGTGGAACACCAACACATAATGTTGTAGCGTTACGACACTGAAGCAAATACTGGGAACTACTTTTTCTTTTGAAATCACTACGCCCAGACGCCATGTTCAGTAAGTAGTTCCGTCTCAGCAATCTTGGCATAAACAACTCAATCTGGTCATTTTGCATCAATATTCCACAGCGTAGTGAATGTGCGGATTATAACGTGTCCACCAAAGTGTTTTGGGGTTGTTGGATTGTGTATTTGATGAATTTGATGAGGGGGAACAAAAATACCATCCACTTCCATTGTGTCCGTCCCGAAAACCTTCCCCGACTCGCCTCTGGATAAACAACAGCTCGCCTCACAGAAACAGTCTGCTGTTCAAATGACTGAGGAATTGTGCTAAATGGGCCAATTTGCCAAAATGTTGAAGTATCGCTTTAATTGTTGCTTATTCTGAGAAAGAGAATGTATTTTTCATTTAATACTGCAGTATTTTTTTGAATCTTAAATCAGGTGAAATGTTATCTTTGTTGTGACTTTTTGATTTTAGAATAATTGTACAATTAAAAGTTCTTTTATGAGTTACTTTATTGTCTTCAGCATATTTTTATTTTCACAAAATAATATTTGTAAGATAGGGGTTGTGTTATAATCAGAGTCGTCTTATGTTCGGACCGATACGGTCTGTGACGTCTGAGTCCAGCGCCTGTGACGCACCCTGTAGGCAGAGGTCAGCAGCTGCAGGTCAGCTCCATTCAGCCCTGCTCTTCTGTTGGCCGTTCGCCGCCGGCTGTTCCATATGTTCATCTGTTCATCGCTTGCTGTTGGTTTTTACTTGTGTTCATCTGTTGATGTTTTTTTAATCAATCCGTCGTGTCAGAGGCGGTGAGTTTTGGAGTACAGACCCACCTGACTGTTTTTTTGGCATCTTCAGCACCGAGGACAGCGCTCATGGCAGAGATTCACAGCTGGAAAGTGTTTTTTCTCTTCTGTTCTGGTCACATGGTGAATCGCTGCCGACCTTATGGAGAAAAAAATGTAATAAAATTTGTTAGACGTTCTTCATGTTTATTTGTGTGTATCACGTGGCTTCCAGCCAGCAGCCTGAGCGGCGAAGCGCTGTCCAGCAGTCACTCCTTCATTCATTCAGCTGCAGCCCCTCTGCTGAAAACTCCTTCCTGCGCCTGAATGAGGGTCGTGGTCAGGGTCGGGGTAAAGAACAGTGTGGAGTTTGGCTTGAAGAGGCCTTCTGTCAGACCCTCCAGGGGAGACCAGGGGAGAAACACTGAGCTTGTTGAGTCGGTGACGGGCCGTGATGCCAGTTTAAAGACTGAAGCCACGCTGTGTGGACATGCTACAGGGTTCAAGATGTGAGTGAGTAACCCGCAGGGCTGAATGGAGCTGACCTGTAGCTACTGACCTCTGCCTCCAGGCTGCGTCAGTGGCGCTGGACTCACAGACGTTACACGATAATAATACTTACACGATGTCTGTGGCTGAACTGACTCGTGAGGTGAGGAGACAGCAGAACTGGCAGGACGGAACAGGAGAGGTCAGCGAATTACCGGCAGCTACTGGCAGGAGCGGCAGCTGCCGGCGGGCCACACTGCAGGCTGCCGGAAACCAGACACCTGTTCTCACCGCCGATGTTTCAATGACTCCACTCCTGCTGCAGCGTCCAGTGGAGGAGCGTTTGGTTTGTGGCCGGTTCTCCGCCGGGTGGAGCTTACAGAACACCTCCATCCGTTCTCCTGGCGCTCTGCACCAACTTCTCTTTTACTTTCAATGCAGCTTCAGTGTCTTTCCTAATTCAGAGCTGAAATCTGAGCTTCAATACAACGTGTGGAGGCAGCACTGGGGCCTCCTCCCTGCTCTGCTCCACCCTGCTCCTCCCTGCTCCTCCCTGCTCTGCTCCTCCCTGCTCTGCTCCTCCCTGCTCTGCTCCTCCCTGCTCCTCCCTGCTCTGCTCCACCCTGCTCCACCCTGCCCTGCTCCACCCTGCCCTGCTCCACCCTGCTCCTCCCTGCTCCTCCCTGCTCCTCCCTGCTCCACCCTGCTCCACCCTGCTCCTCCCTGCTCCACCCTGCTCCTCCCTGCTCTGCTCCACCCTGCTCCACCCTGCCCTGCTCCACCCTGCCCTGCTCCACCCTGCTCCACCCTGCTCCTCCCTGCTCCACCCTGCTCCTCCCTGCTCCACCCTGCTCTGCTCCACCCTGCCCTGCTCCTCCCTGCTCCACCCTGCCCTGCTCCTCCCTGCTCCTCCCTGCTCCTCCCTGCTCCTCCCTGCTCCTCCCTGCTCCTCCCTGCTCCACCCTGCCTCCACCAGCCAGAACTCCCAGCAGACGGAACACTGATCCGCCCTGACGGAACCCCACGTCCAGAACCGGATGTTTCTGGAGCAACATCTGGAGCTTCAAAGCTTCTCGATGCACCAGCTGAAGCCGGGGGTCAAGGGTCAACCGGCCAATCCACCGCCTGGTTTCACTGTGGTGCCGCCGTCCTCCGACAGGAGACACAGAGACACAGAGACACTCCTCTGTCCCCCGTTGGAAGTAAAATGTGTTTCAGTAAACTGGGTGCTCCGGCAGCTCCAGCCTCACTTCAGCTTTGTGTGTCACGTTTAGTCAACGGCCATCAGAGAGTGTGTGTTGAGAGAGTGTGTGTTGAGAGTGTGTGTTGGTTCACCGGTTTCCTCCTGGTTGTCTGCCGCTCTGAGGGCGACCCTTCATTTCCCTCCCTGTTTCCAGGGAGGCTCACACACGCCCTGCTCCCCCTGGTGGTCACGTCGTAGAACTGACGACTGGCCGCTCCACTCCGGCATCCGGAGCGTCCTCTGAGCGCAGAGCCGCGATTGGTCAACCACTTTCACCTTTTCTCATCCCGTCTCATTGTCGGCGCTGCTCCCACATGACGATTTTACCCATGATGCACTTGGTCCCGATGGCTGTCGTCCTTTTGTCCGGACGTTTCGACCGACCTCCGGTCACATGGAGCCAAACAGGAAGTGGCTGATCAGACTCTTCTACATGAGAGTCAGACCGCTGTCGGGGCGGCGCCCGGGGTCCTGAGGCCAGGTCGTGACCCGGGTGACCTCTGACCCCTGAGGCTCCTCCCCCGGTGGGAGTGTTGGACAGATGGATGAATTGTTGGTTGGTGAATGTTCAGCTGGATGGTTGTACAGTTGGATGTAAACGGTGCCCCCCCGCCTTGCCCCGCCCCCCCTCGCCCTGTCCCCTCCCTGCAGGTCCGGGCCGTCCAGACCAGACTCAACGAGTCCTTCTTCTTCAGGACCAAAGGCGAGTCCGGCTCCCCGCGGCCCGACTCGCCGCTCATGAAGCCGCTGACGAAGCTGAGTCGAGGCCGGGAGGCCAAGCGGCGGAGGAGCCGCTGAGCGCCGCCGCCGCTGCCACCGCCGCCGCTGCCACCGCCGCCGCTGCCACCGCCGCTGAGCGCCGCCGCCGCCCACCGGTCCCCCAACATGAATTTCTGAGTTGAGCGGGTTCCTGTTCCTGTTCCACAGCAGTTCAGTCGGTTCCTAAAGTTGTGAAGTTCTCCGCTGTTTTTATGGATTAAAGATTATTTATTCGCCTTCCGCTCTGTCGTCTCCGTGTGTCCATCCGTCCGTCCCTCCATTCGTCCCTCCGTCCGTCTCGGACCTGAACCTCCGGCCGGGTCAGGCCTGGACCGGGTTCTCCTCGGCTGGAGAACCTTGTGGAAGAACTTCATTTAGAAAACAGTGTGAGATCAAAGTAAGAAGCCTTCCTGCAGGTCAGAGACAGGACACGCCCCCTCAGCGTCACAGCTGACTGTCTGGCCCCGCCCACTTTCTACCACATGGTCAGTGATATATATTTACCAGTGTTTACCATGTAGTGCATTACAATAGATGTAAAATTAGTAAAATTATGTCTGTTTTCAGAATAATGGGATATCCTGGGAAATTTAAACTACTAAAGCTCATTTGGGGAATACCGTATATTTCCTAATATATTGAATGATTTCTATTATCCTGAAATATACTTGTGTCCCATAAGGCCGATCGCTGAGGAACACGAGGAGACGCTGTCAGGCAGAGCAGAGCAGCTTTTATTTTGGTAGGAAGCTGATATAGAAGCAGTGCTGCAGCAGGAAACGTCTGTAACACGACACTGCCGTGGTTCTCTGGAGAACATGGAGAACCTGAAGAGTGTGGACCCTCACCAGCTGATCGGATGGAGAGCCGGAGAACCGACCCGGATCCATCTCTGATCAGACTGTACAGTTCCACGGTTCCTCAACATCACGGTACTGATCAGGAACCTGCTGGTCTGAGGTTCTCCGGTGTCTCACATCACCGTTCTCCAGGGTTCTGATCGGCGCCGCCGAGCCTCGTCCTCACATCCAGAGCAGGAAGTGTTTCACATCACTTTCTAAAGGAGGAACGTCAGCAGAACCTCCAGGAGCAGAACCTTTATTACAACCAACAGAACCCAGAGGAGGAACCGGTTTACAGAATAAAAGTCACTGAATCAGAGCGTCAGTAATGAGTTAAAGCCACTGGAGGATCTACTGGAGGATCTACTAGAGGATCTACTGTGATCAGTGATCAGGATTCAGCAGGAAAAAAAAAACCCTGAAACAGACGTTTTATTTTGTAAAGTCACGGGTTTTACCCCATTTCCTGTTTGTTCAACGTTCTTCTGGACTTGATGGTAAAGCTGCGTCATTAGCGATAGCATGCTAGCTCCCGTCGGACCAGAACGGAGCAGGACCTCCATGGAGGCGGGGCCTCCCGGGGGCGGGGCCTAGTTGTGCCTGAAGAGCTTGAGTCCCATCCAGCCCCAGAGGTGGAAGAAGACGTAGACGGGGACGGAGACGGGCAGCAGCAGGCTGTAGAAGCAGAGGCTGCTGCTGCTGGTGCAGCCCTGAGGGAAGTCCTGGTCCAGCGCCGCTGAGAACAGCAGCCCCAGCAGGGACACGAAGGGGACCAGGCCCACCACGAGGGACAGGGACAGCATGGCCGCGGACGGCCCGGACCAGGACCGGGACCAGGAGGGCGTGGGGGTCTCTACTGCGGCTCCGGGGCGTCCGGAGCGTCGGGGGTCTTCTGGATCAGCCGGGCCTCCTGGGGGATCATGTTGGGGATGCCGTCCACCACGGGGTAGGCGATGCCCAGCTCCTCGTTGATCAGCTCGCTGGTCGACGCCTCGTACCTGCAGAGACGCGTCAGACCGGAACGTGACCCGGGAGGAAACAGGAAGTCCAGAACCGCTCGCTTGTTTTAATGACAGCCTTGAACTCTGCCAGCGTGGCTGCCAGGCTAGCGCGCTAGCCGCTAGATACTGAGCGTTCTTAGCTAATCTGAGCTCAGGTTGAGCCTGTTTCCATGACAACGCTGCTCAGATATCAGGTTCAACGGCGCCTCAGAGACTCTGGGTGCAGTTTGAGTCCGAAGCTCAATCAGATTCTTACAGTCGCGTTAAAGCTTTCTGTCACCGTTACGTTTTGTCCCGCACGCCTCAGTAAACAGCCGAAAAACGTGATGCGCTTCTCCTGAAATACTTTGTTGTACGGACCGGATCGGAGCTTCCTCCGGCCGGTTTCGGTCCGCGGGCCTTATGTTTTGACAACACCGATTCAGAGAGTCGCTCCTGATCTTTTAAACACCCGGCGAAACGCTCGGGACGCTCGGACCCACCTGAGCGGCTTCTTGGACAGAGGACAGACCAGCACGTCCAGCAGAGACGCGTCGAACGGCGGCGGCGCTTCGTTCTTCGCGCCGCTCAAACGTCTCGCGGAGGCGGGACGAACCGCGGGAAACGCCGCGCACCGGCCCGGAGCTCCCGGAGCTGTCAGCAGTCTCCCCACAACATGCTTAAACATGACCGGAGACCGAGGCGAAGACCGGGGACAGCGACGAGGAGACGACGGAGGACACCGGAACAAACGTCCACTTCCGGGTGTCGATGGTTCCGCTTCATCACCTTCACTCTTAAGTCATTGGAAAAGATTTATTGTACACATTTAGCCTATTTAATATAATATTTATTGAGATTAGAGGCATTAAATTATTTATATTCCGATTCTTGTCGATGTTTATTAAAATTAAACGTGTTTAGATGTAATTCCCACAAGCAGCCACACGGGGGCAGACTCGCACTGTTCAGTTCAGCTCGTGTGTGTGTATAAATATTAAATATTTTGATTGAATATTATTACTCTGATCAGCAGCAGCGCCTCTGTGGTTAATAGTTTTAATCTTTCATGACACTTGAGAATATTTTATCAGGTTCTTCTGGGAAAAATAAAAATAGAAATGAAAACCCAAAATATTTCCATGTTGAAACAGGAGCTGATGGAGAAGGTTTTCACTTATCTTTGTTTTGAGCTCCGCAGCGTCCTGAGCTTGATTTCCCAGCAGATTACAGCGCCACAATAATTAATACAGTCAGTGAGAGCAGAGACCTCCACCCCAACTCCACCCCTCCATCACCCCTCCACCCCTCCATCACCCCTCCACCCCTCCTCTGCTCCTCTATCACTCCTCCTCCACTCCTCCACCCCTCCTCTGCTCCTCTATCACTCCTCCTCCACTCCTCCACCCCTCCTCTGCTCCTCCATCACTCCTCCTCCACCCCTCCATCACCCCTCCTCCACCCCTCCATCACCCCTCCACCCCTCCTCTGCTCCTCCATCACCCCTCCTCTGCTCCTCCATCACTCCTCCTCCACCCCTCCACCCCTCCTCTGCTCCTCCATCACCCCTCCTCCACCCCTCCATCACCCCTCCACCCCTCCTCTGCTCCTCTATCACTCCTCCTCCACCCCTCCATCACCCCTCCACCCCTCCGAGGAAGACACGTCTTTCCTGTTGGCCGACTCATGGATAGCTGCTCCCCACTGCTCAAAAAGCCTCATCTCAACCCAGCCCAGGATGAAGACTCCAGGCCAGTCTCACTTCTACCATTCCTGTCGAAAATACTGGAGGCTCAGTATTTCACCAAGTCTCTGAACACCTGCGGAACAACAACCTGCTGGACCCTTTTCAGTCAGGCTTCAGATGCGACCACTCCACCCAGACCGCTCTCCTGTCAGTCCCAGAATCTCTGCGGCTGGCGAGAGCTGCTGGTCAGTCCTCTGTCCTCCTGCTGCTGGACAGTCCTCTGTCCTCCTGCTGCTGGTCAGTCCTCTGTCCTCCTGCTGCTGGACAGTCCTCTGTCCTCCTGCTGCTGGACAGTCCTCTGTCCTCCTGCTGCTGGTCAGTCCTCTGTCCTCCTGCTGCTGGACAGTCCTCTGTCCTCCTGCTGCTGGACAGTCCTCTGTCCTCCTGCTGCTGGTCAGTCCTCTGTCCTCCTGCTGCTGGACAGTCCTCTGTCCTCCTGCTGCTGGTCAGTCCTCTGTCCTCCTGCTGCTGGACAGTCCTCTGTCCTCCTGCTGCTGGACAGTCCTCTGTCCTCCTGCTGCTGGTCAGTCCTCTGTCCTCCTGCTGCTGGTCAGTCCTCTGTCCTCCTGCTGCTGGACTTGTCTGCTGCCTTTGACACCGTGAACCATCAGATCCTCCTCTCCTCTCTCTGACCTCGGCCTCTCAGGTTCCGTCCTGTTGTGGTCCAGGTCCACCTCACAGGCAGATCTTTCAGAGTGTCATGGCGAGTGGAGGTGTCAAGGTCACATGGCCTATCAACAGGGGTCCCTCAGGGGTCGGTGCTTGGCCCCTTACTCTTCTCTCTGTACACCACCTCACTTGGTGCAGTGATTCGCTCCCATGGCTTCTCCTACCACTGTATGCTGACGACACTCAGCTCTTCCTCTCTTTTCCACCTGACGACACGACAGTCTCAGCTGATCAGCAGGTCTGACTGATCCTCCACCTGGATGAAGGAACGCCACCTTCAGCTAAATCTGTCTCAGACTGAACTCATGGTCTGCCCAGCTGTCCATCTGTCCTCAGATCAGTGTCCAACTTCACTCCAGCCTACTTGAGCCACAAACTCAGGCAGTAACCTGGAGGTCATGATTGATGACCCTCTGACCTTTGAGGGTCACGTGGCCTCGGGTTCTCGGTCTTGTCGCTATGCCCTCTACAACATCAGGAAGATCAGACCCTTCCTGACCCAACAGGCCCCCCAGCTTCTGGTTCAGGCTCTCATGGTGTCACGTATTGACTACTGCAACTCTCTTCTGGCGGGTCTCCCTGCAGGTCCAGTCAAACCTCTACAGAGGACCCAGAATGCAGCAGGTCTGGTCTTCAGCCAGCCCAGCAGAGCTCAGGTCCTCCCCTGTTCATCTCCCTTCATTGGCTTCCAGTTGCAGCCAGGATCAAATTCAAATCTCTCCTCCTGGCTTACAAAACATTTACAAGAACGGCTCCGGCCGACCTGGACTCCCTGATCCAGGTCTCCTCTCTACCTGGAGCTTCCAGCCCAGCTCGGCTCTAAACCTCCAGCCAGACTCTTCTCCTCTGTTGTTCCCAGATGGTGGAACAAACTACCAGACTCTGCGCGTTCTGCCGAGTCCCGTTCTACTTTCAAGAGACAACTGAAGACTCAATTGTTCAGAGAACACCTAGAGACCTAATCCAACCCAATCTTTGGGGAAGAATAGGTCAGGTGGTCTAAAACCAGCACTTATGTACCACTGACTAAGTTGACCAAAAAAAAAAAAAAAGAGGGGGGGTAGTGGCTCCTCTTCTGCAACTGGATCGCAGCTCCCTCGACCAATCACACTTGAAGCAATTGAAGCATTTACTGATGGTTTCTTTCTTATGTCTGTATTCTTTCTTGTGTTGTATGTCGCTTTGGACAAAAGCGTCTGCTGAATGGAACTGTAGAATTGTTGTAGAATTGTAGCTCCAGTCAGCCGTGCTGGGATGCTAACAGCTAGCACCTTGCTAGCCTGTTGAATTTAGCTCACCACACGACGCCGTGTTGATCTCGCTGCTTTAGAACCAGTCGGGGTTCAACCGCTGTGAGGCTGACTGCGGCTGAAAACTGTTCAAATGTGTTTTACAGGAGATCGCTAACACCGCTAGCCTGGAACGCCTGGAGCCGGGGGCAGGGCAGCACGGAACCGGACTAACCTGGGACTCTAGAGAGGAACTGGGCTCCAGCAGCCGGATGCTAGCATGCTGGAGCCGAGGGCCAGCTAGCTGGACGCTAGCCATTTAACCTTTTTTTCCTGATTTTTAACAGTTTTCTTCCTGTTTTTGAGCTTTTTTGTTGAGAATTTTGAAAATTTATCCATTTTACCTCTTTTTAAACAGTTTTGTTTACTTTTTTCTGCCATATTTGATTTTCTTATGTTAGGAAATGGAGACATTTCAGGTTTTTAAGCTGTTCTATTATTTTTTTCCTCCATTTCTTGTGTTTTTTTCTATTTTTACCAATATGACTTGAACCTTTTTTGAATCCCTTTTGAACTGAGAGTGACGAATCATATAATAATATAAAAATAGGTTAAATGTTTATTCAGGATTCATGTGTTGAAGGCTTCATGGAGCCGCTGCAGAGGGACTGAAGGGCCACATGTGGCTCCAGAGCCGCAGGTTGAACACCCCGGGCCTGGAGGCTCTGATCTGGGGGGTTAATGTTGAACTTCCACTGCTGTTAATGATGCTGTGAAACTCTGCATCAATAAACTGTTAAAAAAGAGCAGTTATGAACGTGTGACTTCCGTTTCCACCAATGTGTGTTAGAAAAACTGTGGAACTGTGTTACTGGTTCCTGCTGGTCCCTCCTGGTCCAGGTCCTGGTGCCGGTCCTCTTCCTCCTCCTCATCAGAGATAATAATCCGACTCTGAAGCAGCTGATTGGCTGACGTTCTCAGATCTGTTGTCTTCCAGAGAGTCGTCTCCCGGCAACAGTCTTAACGAGGTTCTGTCCTTAATTAAGGCTTCTTATTCAGCAGGCGTCTCAGCCAATGAGGCGTGAGCAGAGGGCGGAGCCACATCGTTAACTCCGGCTGCCACCGGGTGTGTGTGTGTGTGTGTGTGTGTGTGTCATGATGCTGTAAAGTCTGGGTTCTCCTCATGTGAAGGTCACCTGGAACCTCCACCTGGTTCCATGGGAACAGAACCCCGGACCCGAGGGTCTTCAGAGGACTGGAGGCTCGGTGGACCGACCAGAACGCCAGGATCTTCATCACTGCTGAGTCCCGGTGTGTTTCCACGCTCAGATCTCTGGACCGGAACTTTCAGGAAGAAGACGGTTCATCAGGTCAGAACTACAGACGGTAAACACAGAGGATGAAGCTTTCCTGACGTCTCCCGTGGCGTTCTGAAATCCCGTTCTGAAGACTTCAGCGAGTCCAGCAGGACGTCTCCTTATTGAACATTTGAAACCGGATGTCATGTGATTGGTCCAGTCCGTCATGACCGCATCACGTGGACAGAGGCGGAGCTGTGATTGGCTGATTTATGCAAAACTTTAACTCATAAAATAAAATCAACAGATGATTAATGTGAAAATCAGAGTCTGGTCCAGAAGAACCTGAGACAGAGACCAGAACCTGTTCTAGAACCCAGAGCTTTATATGTTTATGTGCACTCAGAAAATTGGCATTTTTAGATTTTGACTTAGACTTCCTTTATTGGTCATTTCACACAGCGGAGCACTGAGGAATGACATTTCGTTGCGTTTGGCTTCCTCCGTTTTTAACAACACTCAATAAATAGATAAATAAAAATGGAGAATGCTTTAGTATGAAAAGATAAATAGTGTTGAGAACAGCTATGAAGACGGCTGTGCACATGATATCGATTAACACTATCAGTTAAAAATGATCTATGACTTGTTAATGAATTTTTTTACAAAAAGTGAACAGATGCTGTGCTGCAAAATGAGAAAGATCAGTCCTCAACTAAAAACAATGAAGTATTGCACAGAACCAGGGAAGAGGTGATATGAGTGGCACAGATATCACATGACTATCGCACCAACAGTGTCCAGGAAGGTGTCCAGGGTCCATGTGGGACGGGTCTGTGGCGCTCAGCAGTCTGATGGCCGGGAAGAAGCCGTTCTCCAGCGGATGCTGCGGAACCTTCTGCCGGACGCCAGCAGGGAGAACCGTCCGCGGTGAGGCTGGGCGGAGTCCGAGGAGATCTGGCTCTGGCTGAGCGGCGTCTGTGTGAGACGTCCTGGATGGAGGGGAGTGGAGACCGTCCAGAGCCTCCCAGCTCCCGGACCAGACGGGGGTCAGCAGGTCAGCAGCTCTCCAGGGTCCCTCTGCAGAAGGTGGAGAGGATGGGGGGGGGGGGGGGGGGGGGGGGGGGGGGCTCTTCTTAGTCAGACAGGAAGTGCAGGCGTTGCTGTGCTTCTTGGCCTGAGATGTGGTCTGGAGAGACCGGCTGAGGTGGTCTGGGATGCCCCCCAGGAACCCGACCTTCTCGTGATGAGCAGCGGTGAGTGGCTGGTCCGGATCTCCTGAAGTCCACGATGATCTCCTTAGTCCTGTCGACATTCAGGAGCAGGTTTTCTCCTCCGCCAGTCCTCCAGGCGCCCCCCCTCCTCCCTGCAGGCCTGGCGGTGGTCCTGGATGAGACCCACTGCTGCAGTGGCGTCTGCATTCAGGACGTGGTTGGAGCCGGATCTGGGACAGTCGGGGGTCATCAGGGGGAACAGCAGGGGGCTCAGGACGCAGCCCTGTGGGGCGCCGGCGCTCAGGGAGATGACCCCCGGACAGACCGGGTTCTGCTGGTGAGGAAGTCCAGCAGCCAGTCCCACAGGGGGGCTGAAGCCCAGAGGAGCCGGTTTGAGAACCAGGCGCTGGGGGGCGATGGTGATGAACGCCGAACTGAAGTCCAGATCAGCTCCTCCTCCAGGTGCTCCAGGCTCACATGGAGGGCAGGGAGACGGCATCCTCTGTGGAGTGGTTAGACCGGGACGCAGACTGGAACGGGTCAAAGGATGGACGGGTGGGGGGGGGTTAGGGATGATGGAGTCCTTGATCAGCCTTTGGAAGCACTTCATGGAGATGGGAGTGAGTGACGGGGCCTGGTCCAGGGGGGGACCACAGCCTGGTCCAGGCGGGACCACAGCCTGGTCCAGGGGGGGGACCACAGCCTGGTCCAGGGGGGGACCGCAGCCTGGTCCAGGGCAGGGGGGACCGCAGCCTGGTCCAGGGGGGGACCACAGCCTGGTCCAGGGGGGACCGCAGCCTGGTCCAGGGGGGACCGCAGCCTGGTCCAGGGCAGGGGGGACCGCAGCCTGGTCCAGGGGGGACCGCAGCCTGGTCCAGGGCAGGGGGGACCGCAGCCTGGTCCAGGGGGGACCACAGCCTGGTCCAGGGCAGGGGGGACCACAGCCTGGTCCAGGGCAGGGGGGACCACAGCCTGGTCCAGCTGATCAGACAGTCCTGACCACTCGTCCAGGGATGTTTTCCGGGCCTGCAGTTTTCCGTACATTCACTTTCCTCAGGTTCTCAACACAGCCATGGATTCAGTCTCAGTGTCTGCTCATTGGGGGGGGGGGGGGGGGGGTCCTCACAGGGCCGTGGTTAAGGGGTTCAAACCTTCTGAAGAAGTTATTGAGCTCACTGAGGAAGCCGATGTGGTCTTGCAGAGGGGGAGAGTTCTGCAGTCGGTGACCGTCCTGGTGCCACAGCGGTCTGGTGTTACCGGGGTCCTGGAAGAAGCCTGGATCTCCTGGCTGTGGGTGACCTTTGCTGCCCTGACGGCCCGGTTCAGGTCGGCCCTCGCTGATCTCAGTGCCACTGTGTCACCTGTCTTGAATGCAGCATTACGCTCCCATTTCTGAATGAGTTCCAATGAGACCGGGGCTCTTTTTGAAACCAGCATCATCGCCCCCTGCTGGAATTTCCCTGGAATTACAGTTTTTTTTGCACTTCCACATTGTCTTCCTGTTTTCTGAGCGGAGGTCAAAGCAGGAGCCGGAGGACCGTCAGTCTGCAGACGAGTCCCGAGTGAAGCCCAGCTTCATGTGGGGCTTTTCAGTGGAGACAGAGCCTCTAGTGGTCATATAGCGCAACTGCGACAGAAAAAGATCACTAATCTCTGACGTCATGCAACCGGTTACACGAGCAGAAAACACTAAACGTCGACACTCCGGGTCTCCAGAACTCATTGACTTCTCGTCCTGCCGCCTCCCTGGACCTGGTCCAGGTCCTGAGCTCATCTGCAGCCTGTTTCCTGGACCATCAGTGTCTCCTCTCCTCCAGTCCAGCGAGACTCCGTCCAGCAGGACTTCAGGGACAAAAGCAGGACAGCATGTTTCAGGTAGAACCGCAGGTTCTAAAGCCTCCTGTCCCTCCAGAGTCCAGCAGGAGGTTCTAAAGCCTCCTGTCCCTCCAGAGTCCAGCAGGAGGTTCTAAAGCCTCCTGTCCCTCCAGAGTCCAGCAGGAGGACCGAAGCAGGAGCGACGAGCTGAAGCTCAGTCTGTCCACCAGACAGGAGACAGGCTGACTTCAGATCGTCTCACAGACACTCAGCAAAACCAGGTCTGGGACGACTTTCCTCTTCTCAGTCACAACCGGAGAGATGGGAGACGTGGGGACAGATGGACTGACGGAGACAGATGAGACAGACAGAAAGATGGAGACAGACGGACTGATGGACAGATGGAGACAGATGGAGAGACAGAGACAGACGGAAAGCAGCTGTGAGCAGAAGCCTTAATGTTTCACATCTAATGTTTTATTGATGATCCAGACCAGGAGCTGCTGGGAGTGGACACTTTTCTGTGTGTGTGTGTGTGTGTGTGTGTGTGTGTGTGTGTGTGTGTGTGTGTGTGTGTGT
The DNA here is from genome assembly GCF_902148845.1 of Salarias fasciatus. Taxonomy (NCBI): domain Eukaryota; kingdom Metazoa; phylum Chordata; class Actinopteri; order Blenniiformes; family Blenniidae; genus Salarias; species Salarias fasciatus. The sequence goes on from NC_043751.1 coordinate 31,655,813, forward strand.
GTGTGTGTGTGTGTGACTGCTGAAGCAGTGGATGAAAGACGGAGATGAAAGCCGCCGCCTGAAGCCTCTGATTGGCTGATCCATCTGCTGGAGTCAAGCTCTGAAGGTGTTTTAGCTCTCAGGTCCACCAGGGGTGTGTGTGTGTGTGTGTGTGTGTGTGTGTGTGTGTGTGTGCGTGTGTGCGTGCGTGTGCGTGCGTGCGTGTGCGTGTGTGTGTGTGTGTGTGTGTGTGCGTGTGTGTGCGTTCTCGTATTTCTATCCTTGTCGGGGCCAAATGTCCCCACAAGGATAGCAAAACGTGGAACGACGTGCCTTGTGGGGACCTTTTTCCGGTCCTAAGTAGGAGAAACAGTGTTTTCTTGACCATGTTGTTGTTACTGAAAAAAGTAAAAGTTTAGGGTTAGGCTTTGTTGTGGTGTGGGTTAGGGTTAGGGTAAGGGTCAGGGTTAGGGGCTAGACATGAATGGGAGTCAATGGACGGTCCCCACAAGGATAGAAATACGAGACTGTGCGTGTGTGTGTGCGTGTGTGTGTGTGTGTGTGTGTGTGTGTGTGTGTGTGTGTGTGTGTGTGTGTGTGTGTGTGTGTGTGTGTGAGAGAGGCAGGGAGGGCAGTGATGTAGATGAGATGCAGTTGAACAAACCAGGAAAGTCAACAAGCTGCGTCTCCACTGAGCAGAGGGAGGTGGAGGAGGGTGACGCTCCACCAGGTGGAGCAGTCCAGGTGCACCAACTAGTGGCCCAACAAAACTACATTTTTTTTGCCAATGTAAAGAAATTATTGACTAGCTTTGAATTCTTTTTTATCTTGAGTTTTCTGCTTCACTGTTTTTAAGGTCAGATTCAGATTAGAAGAACATTACAGGTGGAATAAAAAAGACATTTACTGTGAAATAATGAGCTGTCATTAAAGAAATATCCCTTGAAAGATCTGCCTGAGGGGCGGGACTTGCCAGTTCCTCAGCCAATCAGATGCGAGTCCTTGAGATCTGTTTTATGAGCTGCCGCCCGGCCACCAGGGGGCGTCGGGGGCTCCAGACGCTGATCGCGCACGTGTGTGATGGTGCGACAGGGGACGCGTGCACGCTGCTAGCAAAGCACCTGAACTCTCCAAAATCAGTGAAAGGCTCCCAAACTGGCAACCTGCGCGAGGGGGGGGGGGGGGGGTGACGTCATCTTATAGCGCCTTTAAAATACTAAAATGTACTGTTAAAATAATACCATTACTTACTCATCATCATCCTCATTACTATACTTATAATATTAAATTTATATATATATATAATTATATATACAACCTTATCATTTATAATAATAGTAATTATAATAATAATTATTATTGTTATTATAATCAACATTAAGGTTTATTTCCACACAAATGCTGCTCTGGAATCTTTACTGCAAAGAAATTGCAAAACAAGATGTTTCCACCTGTTTTCGCCTCATACACGCGCGCGGGCCACTTGCCCGCTCTCCTCCTGCTCCAGCTGTGAGGCGTCCTGCCTCCTCCCGCAGACCCCGCCTGCTGCCCCCCCATTGGGCGGTGGGCGGGGCTGGAGGCTGGGGGGTGGGGGGTGGGGGGTGGAGGCTGGGGGGTGGGGGCTGGGGGGTGGAGGCTGGGGGGTGGAGGAGCCCCGCTGCAGCCTCCAGCCCAGCAGCTGCTCAGCCAGTCGGTCTCCGGCTGCAGCGGCTCTTCCTCCTCCTCGCGCGTCCTCATCGTTCTCCCGGCGGGTCGCGCGCACAGCGCACAGCGCGGCGGGATCGGGCGATGCGTCAGCGGACCTCCGGGAGCGCGGGACCGGACTGACGGCTCGCCGGCGCCCGGACACGTCTCCCCGCCGCGCCGCCGCCTCGACACCTGCCCGCGCGCGGGCATGTCGCCATGCTGTGCACGAGGAGAACTAAAACTTTGGTGTCGACGTGCGTGATCGTCAGCGGCTTGACCAACGTCGCGTGCCTGCTGTACGTCGGCTGGATCACGAGCTACGTGGCCAACAGCGCGCACAAAGTTGCGGAGAGCGGCGGCGGCGGCGGCGGAACCGGGGGAACCGGAGGCGGTACCGGAGGAACCGGAGGCGGTACCGGGGGCGGCGGAGCGGCGGGAGGAGGAGGAGGAGGAGGAGGAGGAGGAGGGCGGCGGCGGCGAGGTGGAGAGAAAGTTGGAGGAGGACACGAGAGGAGAAACTCTGAGGATCATCGAGAGGCTGGACCGGCTGGAGAGCGTCGTGAACGAGCACATCAGAGGTGAGTGAGGCGGCCGGTCCGGTCCGGTCCGGTCCGGTACCGGGAAGCGGGGCTCGGTTCGAAGGGAGCAGCCCAAACGGTGAAAACAGGGTCAGTTACGCTCATCACTGCAGAACACAGCTGGACTGGATGATTAGTGGAACATCTGGATCCGGAACATCTGGATCCGGAACATCTGGAGGAGTTCTGGATCCGGAACATTCAACTGGCTTCGCTCAGCTGCTAAAAAGTGAAGTTTTGGTGTTTTTTAATGAATGAAAGGAGATCCGGGGAGAGGAGGGAGAGCAGCGGTGGTCTGTTGACCTGTGAGCGGAGTCTTCATGTTCTCCCTGAGGATGGAGGATGCAGAGCAGGAAGCAGCCGCCAGGTTCACAGCAGACGGTTCTCCCTCTCTGGAAGCAGGTCTGACAACCTGTGAAGAGCTTCAGGTGAAGCGGTGGAAGTTTGGTTTGAAGTGTCACCCGAGTCGGGTGACGTCCACGAAATGTTGTTCTCGGTGGGATGATGAGGTCAAAAGGTCACGGGGGAATTCAGCGGGACAGAGGAAACATTCCTGCGCTGAAACTCTGGAGAAAAAAAACCTGAAAAAAACTGAGAGACGCTGAAACCAGCTGATCTCCAGACCCGTTTCCACGACGACGTTTCATCCAGACCCGTTTCCACGACGACGTTTCATCCAGACCCGTTTCCACGACGACGTTTCATCCAGACCCGTTTCCACGACGACGTTTCATCCAGACCTGTTTCTGTTCGTTGCTGCTGGGCCACTATTTTTCATTGTTGGTTGTTTTTGCATTGGCGCGCACACACACACACACACACACACACACACACACACACACACACACACACACCTGGCTTTAAAAAGTTGTCTTTTCGGTTTCTCAGTTGCTCCAGAACTTTCCCGGTGTCACCTGTACAGGTGTAAACGGATCCTTTCAGCTGTAAGTTGAGGTTCTCCACTTGTCTTCCTGTTGCTCCTTCAAAATAAAATCCCTGTTGCACAAACCTTGGTGCAGATTTAAGGGCTCATTAGATGTGTTTCCACCGTTGTCTTCCTATTGTCTGGATGGATGATGGATGGATGATGGATGGATGATGGATGGATGATGGGTGGATGATGGATGGTGAATGGTGGATGATGGATGGTGAATGATGGATGATGGGTGGATGATGGATGATGGATGGATGATGAATGATGGATGATGGGTGGATGATGGATGGATGATGGATGGATGATGAATGATGGATGATGGGTGGATGATGAATGATGGATGATGGATGGATGATGAATGGATGATGGGTGGATGATGAATGATGGATGATGGGTGGATGATGGATGGATGATGGATGGATGATGAATGATGGATGATGGGTGGATGATGAATGATGGATGATGGATGGATGATGGATGGATGATGAATGGATGATGGGTGGATGATGAATGATGGATGATGGGTGGATGATGGGTGGATGATGGGTGGATGATGGGTGGATGATGAATGATGGGTTGATGATGGTTGGATGATGGTGGATGGATGATGGATGGATGATGGATGGATGATGAATGATGGATGATGGATGGATGATGGGTGGATGATGGATGGATGGATGATGGGTGGATGATGAATGGATGGATGATGGGTGGATGATGAATGGATGGATGATGGGTGGATGATGGGTGGATGATGGATGGATGGATGATGGATGGATGATGGATGGATGATGGGTGGATGATGGGTGGATGATGGATGGATGGATGATGGGTGGATGATGGGTGGATGATGAATGGATGGATGATGGATGGATGATGGACTTTCCAGTGAGCAGCCTGCAGCAGGACCCTCAGTCACAGTGTTGTTGATAGAAGGATGTTGGTCGTCACGGTAACCAGGTTAGTTTCCCGTCATTCAGCTGTGCTCAGTGTGGCTCCGTTTGGCTTTGGTCTCCTGATGTTGAAGGAACCTTAAGAAGGTTCTCCCTGTCTGGACCAATCAGAACCATTCTCTATCAGCAGGACGTCCGATCTCTGTTCTGGGTAATACGGGAACGTTACGGTCATGTTAGCGTATCGTCATGGTAACGTTAGAGTAACGTTCCGTTTGACGGACACTGAATCCTTCGTATTGATTTTTCTGCTCATGCAGACAAACGAGTAACGTTCTGCGGGTTTCTCCAGGTTCTCAGATAAACCTTTAATGCAAACTGCAGGAGAGCGTTGACACGCTGTAGCTCTGGTGGACGTGAGCATCAGTGACGCTCCGACTGTTGATCAGTGGTGATTAACGTTTTTTCAGTTTCACCTCTGGGTTCTTGAAAAATGACGTTTCTTCAACCATAAAAACTGGATGAAAAACTGCTGATTCACTGACATGGCTGCTGAGCAGCTGGTCTCCATGGCAACACACACACCTGCTGAGAGCAGCTGGTCTCCATGGCAACACACACACCTGCTGAGAGCAGCTGGTCTCCATGGCAACACACACACCTGCTGAGAGCAGCTGGTCTCCATGGCAACACACACACCTGCTGAGAGCAGCTGGTCTCCATGGCAACACACACACCTGCTGACTGTCATGGCTGATCTCAGTTCAGATCACAGTGAATATGGAGGAGTTATACACACACACACACACACACACACACACACACACACACACACCGGCTGTGGTGCGCTGCCAGCTCCCGGATTATAATCTCAGATTCTAATCTCTCTCAGGATCCTGGTTTCTGCTCAGACGTCCCCTCACAGGACGAGCAGCCGCAGTTTGATCCACGGGGCTGGATTATTTTTAGACGTCCTTTATGAGTCAGTGCAAGTTGATCTACACTGTTTGTGTGTGTGTGTGTGTGTGTGTGTGTGTGTGCGTGTGTTTCTGGCTCTGGATTTTCCCGCTGGCTGCTCTTCAGGATGAGTCAGGATGTTGTGGAATCATACAGATTAGAGGAGGAACCGGGATGAACCGGAGGAACCGGAGGAACCGGAGGAACCGGGATGCTGCAGAACGTTCTGCGGTGCGGGGTTAAATCTCGGGACTCAGTGTCTTAAAGGTGCATTAAGGAGTTTGCACGTTTTATGCGAAACAGCGCCCCCTGCAGGCCTTGGGCGAAATGCAGCTTAGTGAAAAACTCGTCCCTGTGGCTCGCGTGCACGGAAGACAGGAACTCCTTCCTCGCTCGTTTAGTAGCGCTCAAGTAAGATTTAAGTGTCTTCTCCCTGGTGGAGTCTGTGTGGAGCTGCAGTGCTAGAAGCCAGTCTGTTCTGACTTTCTGGAAGATCCTGCTCAGTTGTTGCTCACTAAGCATCTGGTGGAGTAATGGCGGACAAAACGAAACCTAACCAGCCAGAATGCGCATTACGTCATTCCTTTCAAATTCTCCCCAAAAAAACTCTGGAGCCGGACCGGCACTGTGACTTTCAAGTGACCATTTAGCGCTGTTAGAGGAACTTGTAATGAATATGTCAGGGCACATTGTACACAGCATTAAAAATGTGGAACATATTTATGGTGGAAAATAAGTATTTTTAAAGTTGAAAAACTCCTTAATGCACCTTTAAAGGTCGATCGGAGCCGGAACCGAGACCCAGAACCATTCTGATCAGTAGCAGCGAGTCGATAAACCACAACGCCTCTGACGGCTGCTCCGGCTCCTCCAGCAGCTTCTGCGTTGACGCATGAACAGCTTCCTGTTACTGAGTGAATCAGAGTTATGTTTAGCATGCAGCCTGTAGCTGCTAGCATGGAGCAGTTAGCGTGTACCAGGTAGCAAGTAGCATATAACTACCGTATTGGCCTGAATATAAAATGATATTTTTTCCAGGAATGGTATTTTCAGAAACGGGGTGGTGCTCTGATGGAGGACTGGATGGAGCCAGAGTCCCGGGGAGCTGCACTGCCTCTGCTCCATGCAGTGGCTCCGCCCCCCGTTAGGGGGAGCTAGTGAGCTGGACAGAGTGTCAGCCTGCAGCAGTGAGAGAAGAAGACTGAGCAGTGTGGCTGCTGGGGGTTTTTCTAAAATTCATTTCAAACAACATCGAGAATACCTGCCTGTCAGTACTCGAGTATTTTAGCTGATGTTCAGGATGGAGGTGGAACTGATACTTGTGAGTTTGTCAGTTTGTTTTGAAGTTTCAACGCAGATGCTAATTCCGTTAGCATGTCAATGGCGTTTCCATTAATAGTTAGCATTGAGCTAGCGGCTTTGATTTTACACACTGACTTGTGTTGTTTTCAGACAGGGATGTATGCTGTGATCCATCTTGTGTTTGTTCACTTCTATGTTTATCTGGTTGGTTTCAGCTTTACAGCCTTCAGGAGAAAGTAATAAAAGCTCTGGGGCCTCACCTATGAAACTCTGCGGGAAAATCTGACAATAGTATCCCTTTCCCACTGCAACTAGCGGGTCGTCCCGTGTCTGCGACCCGCTAACTATCACCTTTTGACGCCTTTCCCACCGCCTGCAGACCCGCGTCTCACCTCCTGCTGGCGAGCCGCGTCGCTGTGTTTTCCCGCACTGATGGTGTCCCACGTTGATGACATCATCAGCGCGACGGAGCAAAACGAAAGTAAACAATGCAGCGGAAAACAGTCCCTGTTACCTGTAGACGAATCTCCTCTTCCCCACGGATCAGGGGAAGCTCTCTGGTCTCGCTATCTTGCTACTGCTGGGTCATGTTGACAAAGGAAATCTCACGCTTTGTCCAGAAACAACAACTAGCGCGCTAACTTAGCCGTGCTGCATCGACGTCATCATGTAAGTTCCTCCCACTAAAAGCCGGGAGAAAGCTGACCCGGGAATTTACCGGGTCGATTGCAGGGTGAACGACCCGGGTCGAAATCCTGGGTCAAACCTTTTCCCACTGCCACGACTTAGCGGGTTTAAACGGGTTTTTTGGCCAGTGGGAAAGGGGTATCATTGTGCATGGGAACGCAACGCAAACTTCTGTCGGCAAAAAAAATTCAGGAGCCAAAAAAAAGTCAGCCGCACAGCTATTCGCAATTTCCAAATCCTGCAGAGAACGTGACGGTGGCCGACCCCGCCCACAATCCCGCCCCAACTCCACCCCTTGGTACCATATATGGGCATGTAAATGAACTCATGAATGAAATCTGGGTATATTAGACGGTGCGGCGCAGCGGAGCCTGCAGGTAACCGCGGATGATGTGTCGAAAAATGAAGATTTTAATGACATTCGGTCGGGTTGCGGTTGAAGCACTCAAATAAAAAAAAAAGCAACATTTTAAATCTTATTCCAAACATAAAGAAACGAACGAAAACGATAGAAAAACACTTTTTGATCAGCCAAACGAGCAGAAGTGTGCATAATCATGGCATTTAGAATGTAATGGCTCATTCAGCAGAGTGAGGCCGATCAGCGTCTGGCTGCAGCAGAACACAGCGTGGGCCGGCAGGTGAGACGCAGCCTGCAGGTGGATCTGCCGCTGTGGAGGTTTTAGGTGGAGCTGCAGCCCCTTATTGGTGAGGTGGAGAGCCGGTCTGCTGTCCTTTTTGGAGGACACAGCAGTGGAGGGACAGACGGAGACACGTTGAGTGGAGCAGGTGACCACAACGTGGTCAGAGCCATCGGGCCACTACTGCTGAAGTGAAAAACAATGGTCCGACTTGAAGGAGAGTTGTCATAATTCATAGTGTCTCAACATTGCAGAAACACATTAAAACAAAAAAAAAAAAAACAAAACAAAAAAACAAACAAACAAAAAAACTTCATATAAAAATGCAGTGGAAATCGGTTGCACAGTATGATCGTGCGTCCAGGCTTCATCAAACTGGTTTTTCCTCTGGAGTCAACAGGATTTAACGCGCTGCAGCATAGAGGCTGTGGACCCTGATGATTCGGGGCTCAGACGTCAGATATGACCGTGGTGAACTAGAAAACATGTTTTGTGTCAATTTGCCATTTAATTGAGAACAATTTGAAGTGTGTATCATGAGAAAAATTATGTCATTTCAAGTAATAGTCGGTATTTATAAGTGCAGAGACAAAGACATTGTAGTGTTTTTATTCCGTGATGTGTCTGATTGCTCCCTTTGAACGATTGATTTTGTGTTTATTGTAGAAGATGTGGAAAGGTGAGGGTTCAGGATGGAAACACTCCAAAGCCTCTGAACGTGACTTCCTCAGTGTCTCCCCTCATGTGCTCATCACCACTCACTGTCTGTCTGAATGTAGATTTAAATTATATCGAACTTATGTCTGTTATTTATTTCATGTATCTGTCTTGGATCTTGGTGTAAATTATGTTTGATTTATATCTGTCGGCTTCTATCTATTATTTAATTATATGTGTCTTCGATTTGTATTTCCGTTATATTCAATTTAACTTGAATAATTAGTTGTGTCGGTCAGTATATTCCTGTTATGCAATTACATCTAATTTTACATACAAATGATATTTAACTTTTCCTTGTATGGTTGGGCTTTGTATTTTTCTACTTTTCTTTCTCCGTTTCTTGCTGCTGCGACCCTGCAGCTTCCCCACGCGGGACAAATAACGGACTTCCAATTCGGTTTCCTTCTGCTTTGTCGTCTCCACGTAGCTTCTCTGAACCGTGCGGTCCTGTACGGCAGCTGTTTTGTTGGCGGTGAGGAACGTAAAGTCACGCGAACTTTTTCCCTTCGCAAAATGTGTATAGCTACCTGCTTTGGCGCAGAGGAGCCGCTGCGCAAAGTTTGGGGCTCGTTTTGTGCGCCGCAAGCTTTATAGGTGAGGCCCCAGAGCAGCTGAAATCTGCTGCTTTCTCTCTGAAGATCTGTTCTCTACAGGCCAAACCGAAGCCAACATTCAGGACGGCTGAATTATTCATGTTCATGAAGCTGAACAGAACTGGAATTTGATGGTTATAAAGTTATTTACATCATTAATAGTGATGGAACCTTTGAGGTTCTTAATTGTTGCTTATTTTGAGAAAGAGAATATATTTTTTATTTAGTACTGCAGTATTTTTTTTTATCTTAAATCAGGTGAAACGTTTTCTCTGTTGTGAGTTTTTGAGTTTAGAATAATTGTACAATAAAACTTCTTTTATGAGTAACTGAATTGTCTTCAACATTTTTTTTTTTTCACAAAATGATATTTGAAAAATAGAGGTCATCTTATAATCAGAGTCGTCTTATATTCGGGCCGATATGGTATAATAAAACCACCATCATGGTGGTTTTGATTTAAAGGTGTTAAATCCTTGTCATTTGTTCGTCCTGCCTTGAATTATCTTGGTGACTACATGTTGACGCCTGGGCGGCTGCATGCTGGCTTCATGGCGGCTTCATGGCGGCTGCATGGCGGCTGCATGGTGGCTGCACGGCGGCGGCTGCATGGTGGTGGCTGCACGCGGTGGCGGCGGCTGCACAATGGCTGCACGGCGGCTACATGGTGGCGGCTGCAGTGCACAGTGGCTGCACGGTGGCGGTTGCATGGTGGCAGCTGCACGGCGGCGGCTGCATGCTGGCTGCATGGCCGCTGCATGGTGGCGGCTGCACAGCAGCTGCATGGCGGCGGCTGCATGGCGGCGGCTGCACGGTGGCGACTGCACGGTGGCGGCTGCACGGTGGCGGCTGCACGGTGGCGGCTGCACGGTGGCGACTGCACGGTGGCGACTGCATGGCGGCGGCTGCACGGTGGCGACTGCACGGTGGCGGCTGCACGGTGGCGGCTGCACGGTGGCGACTGCACGGTGGCGGCTGCATAATGGCGGCTGCACGGCGGCGGCTGCACGGCGGCTGCACGGCGGCGGCTGCACGGCGGCGGCTGCACGGCGGCGGCTGCACAGCGGCTGCATGGTGGCGGCTGCACGGCGCTGGCTGCATGGCAGCTGCATGGTGGCGGCTGCACAGCGGCTGCATGGTGGCGGCTGCACGGCGCTGGCTGCATGGCAGCTGCATGGTGGCGGCTGCACGGCGCTGGCTGCATGGCAGCTGCATGGTGGCGGCTGCACAGCGGCTGCATGGTGGCGGCTGCACGGCGCTGGCTGCATGGCAGCTGCATGGTGGCGGCTGCATGGCGGCTGCACGGCGGCGGCTGCATGGTGGCGGCTGCACAGCGGCTGCATGGTGGCGGCTGCACGGCGCTGGCTGCATGGCGGCTGCATTGTGGCGGCTGCATGGCGGCTGCATGGCGGCTGCATGGCGGCTGCATTGTGGCGGCTGCATGGCGGCTGCATGGCGGCTGCATTGTGGCGGCTGCATGGCGGCTGCACGGCGGTGGCTGCATGGCGGCTGCATGGCAGCTGCACGGCGGCGGCTGCATGGCGGCTGCATTGTGGCGGCTGCATGGCGGTGGCTGCATGGTGGGGGGGTGGGAGCAGGTGCGATCAGCCAGGCCAGGATGACGGCTGTTTGGTTTGACAGCTGCTGACACCACCTGACGGTGTTTAACGTGCGGAGCGCGCCGCGGCCAGAGGCCAGATTAACGATTCACAGTCTGAATCAGGCCTCAAGGCGACGTCCACAGAGGTCAGAGGTCAGACGACACACAGCAGAGGAGAGTTAAAAAAAGAGAAGCTGCTTCTTCAAATCTTCATCACATCCGAACAGGCGGAACGGCTGCAGAGGATGACATTCAGCCAGACACGTGTGTGTGTGTGTGTGTGTGTGTGTGTGTGTGTGTGTGTGTGTGTGTGTGGGGGGGGGGGGGGGGGGGTTCTATTACTAAAAAAACAAAAACTACAGCACCCAATATGAAAACTACATCGATTTCAGCATTCCTGCTGTTTCCATGGAAACGGACATCGTTTTCTCAACATTGTTGTGGAGAGACGGTTCATTTGAGGTGTAGTGTGAATTTTCGGATCTTGTGTGTGTGCGTGTGTGTGTGCGTGTGTGTGTGTGTGTGTGTGTGTGTGTGTGTGTGTGTGTGTGTGTGTGTACGTGTTTTTCTATCCTTGTGGGGACCAAATGTCCCCAGAAGGATAGGAAAACCAGCTCGATGTGCCTTGTGGGACCTTCTTCCGGTCCTGATGAGGGAAACAGTGTCTTCTTGACCATGTTGTTGTTACTGAAAACAGTCAAAGGTCAAAACATTTCTTTAGGGTTCGGCTGTGTTGTGTCTGGGTTAGGGTCAGGGTCAGGGGCTAGGAAATGCATTATGTCAATGAATGTCCCCACAAGGATAGAAATACAAACCTGTGTGTGTGTGTGTGTGTGTGTGTGTGTGTGTGTGTGTGTGTGTGTGTGTGTGTGTGTAGGGGGGTCAGAGCCACAGTGGTGTCACATTATTTATGGGCTGGACTGGAAATGTTGTAATGAATGCAAATCTAAGATAATCCACCGAACGAGGCGCAGCAGCAGCAGCAGCAGCAGCAGCAACAGCAGCAGCAGTACCAGTACTATTAGTACTAGTAGTACTAGTAGTACTAGTAGCAGTGTTCTGGTGTTTTCCTGTACTGTCAGATATTAAAACCAGAGAAACAGCCGTCAGTCAGCCTGACACACTGAGACGTTGTCACTGCTTCATCTGGACAGACGAGCGGTTAGAAACCCCCGGAGGATCAGCTGCTGGAGCGTCTTCCTGTCAATTCCAGAGACCAGGAGACGAGAGACGATCTGAGAGCGTTTAGCTGATGAGGAGGACAAGAAGAACACCAGACTATAGAGCATCTTCCTCCTCTGACACCAGATTATAGAGCATCTTCCTCCTCTGACACCAGATTATAGAGCATCTTCCTCCTCTGACACCAGATTATAGAGCATCTTCCTCCTCTGACACCAGATTATAGAGCATCTTCCTCCTCTCACATCACTCCGTTCAATCTGCTCTCTTTCTGTCGTCCTGCTGAAACATGAACCTCCACCTCTTTTCAGATGGAGATGGATGCATGAGGACAGGAAGTCAGAAAATGAAGCTTTCTGGATGACACACACACACACACACACACACACACACACACACACACACACACTCCGGTCCGCCACACTGCTGAGGTCAACATTTCTCACTGGCTCACTTCCTGTAAATCCCTGCTCCTGCCCCGTGGGGGGTGTCTCTGCTGCTGTGCCGTGCCGGGGCTGCTGGGAGTCCATCGTCACGCACAGCAGAACCGTCAAGGAGACAGATAAGTCCTTGGAATCAAGTCACTGGGAACCGGTTCTACAAGAGAATTGGTTCTCCATTCCCATTGCTAGTGCACGGTGTGCACGGTGCCTGTAGGGGTGGTGCACGGTGTGCACGGTGCCTGTAGGGGAGTGTACGGTGTGCACGGTGCCTGTAGGACCTCATGTAAGGCGTCAGGATGAACTGAAAGTCTTCTGCATTGAGCAGCAGTGAAACCAGTGAGGGACATCAGCACAACGCTGCTGGTTGCACCAACTGTGTGCCTGGTGCTGGTATCGGCACTGCTATCGGTGATGGTTCTGGTATCAGTGCTGGTATCGGTGCTGGTATCAGTGCTGGTATCGGTGCTGGTTCTGGTATCGGTATTGGTATCGGTGCTGGTATTGTTGCTGGTTCTGGTATCGGTGCTGGTATCGGTGCTGGTGCTGGTATCGGTGCTGGTATCGGTGCTGGTTCTGGTATCGGTGCTGGTATCGGTGCTGGTATCGGTGCTGGTTCTGGTATCGGTATTGGTATCGGTGCTGGTATTGTTGCTGGTTCTGGTATCGGTGCTGGTATCGGTGCTGGTGCTGGTATCGGTGCTGGTATCGGTGCTGGTATCGGTGCTGGTTCTGGTATCGGTATTGGTATCGGTGCTGGTATTGTTGCTGGTTCTGGTATCGGTGCTGGTATCGGTGCTGGTATCGGTGCTGGTATCAGTGCTGGTATCGGTGCTGGTTCTGGTATCGGTGCTGGTATCGGTGCGTCCCTGCCTGCTCTTCAGCCAGGTTTACTCTGATTTCTCTGGATTGAAATGTCGTCTCGTTTCTCCATAAATGAACTAAATTCATCTGTCAGTTTAAATCAGTCCTGCTCCTTCCTGTCTCCTCGCCTCTTGTCTCCTCTCGTCTTCCTGTCTCCTCTCGTCTCCTCGTCTCCTCGCCTCCTGTCTCCTGTCTCCTGTCTCCTGTCTCCCGGCTGCTGGATCTGTTCTGTAGCAGATGAACCCGTCCTCCGGTTCTCTGCAGCCTCCGGTCCTCATCCGTCCTCTGTGCTGGCAGGAAGCCAACTCAGTCCACTTCCTGTCTGCGGGCATCCTGCTGTCCACAGCCCCCCCCCCCCCCCCCCCCCCCACCCCCCCCCACCGGCGGCGGGTTCTTTTTTTAACCCCGGCTTCTCCTCAGCATCACTCGTCCTTTTCTCCCCGTGTTTTTATGGCAGAAGCAACAGAACCGGAGCAACGGAACATGAACCGATCCGTCACCGAGGGTCGCAGCGCCGACCTTTAGGGAGCTCACCGCGGGTCGCAGCGCCGACCTTTAGGGAGCTCACCGCGGGTCGCAGCCCTGACCTTCTGTGTTGTCTGGGTTCAGATCGTAGAGCCCTCCCTCCTCTGACACCAGGTCATAGGTCACTGCTGACGGCTGATGCTACATGAGTCCGGTGGCTCCTCGTCTCTGAGAATCACAGAAACTGAAGCAACCCTCTTTCTTCCAAACTGTTTTATTTGCAGTAACTAATTACAATTACCTAATCAGCTAATTACAGAGTAATCTGTGGCTCAGTTCAGTCACAGTGATCATTATTGATCATTATTGATCAGTATTGATCAGTTTCGGGAGTGTAGGATCCTGAAGCAGCGGTTGCTGAATCTCTGAGCGTCGCTGCGTCTCAGCATCAAACATCCGGCTGTCAGCCTCCATCAGATTCATCGGCAAGCCGCCGCCGCCGCCTCGACCTCGTGAGGAGAACAAACAGCACTTCATGTGTGTTGCTTTTTGCTTGTTGCTGGTTGCTGGTTGTTGGTTGCTGGTTGCTGGTTGCTGGTTGCTGGTTGTTGGTTGCTGGTTGCTGGTTGTTGGTTGCTGGTTGTTGGTTGCTTGTTGTTGGTTGCTGGTTGCTTGTTGTTGGTTGCTGGTTGTTGGTTGCTGGTTGCTGGTTGTTGGTTGCTGGTTGCTGGTTGCTGGTTGCTTGTTGTTGGTTGCTGGTTGCTGGTTGTTGGTTGCTGGTTGCTTGTTGTTGGTTGCTGGTTGTTGGTTGCTGGTTGCTGGTTGTTGGTTGCTGGTTGCTGGTTGCTGGTTGCTTGTTGTTGGTTGCTGGTTGTTGGTTGTTGGTTGCTGGTTGCTGGTTGCTGGTTGCTGGTTCTCGCCACGCCCGGGATTTTGTTGCCTTGAGTATCGGCGGCCTTCAAAAGTACTGGATACTTTGAAATCAGGCCAGTATCGGCCCGATACCGATACCTGGTGTCGGTACTCGCCCGTCCATAGGTTTTACCACATAAACACACAAAAGTACTGAAAACTGGTACCGGAACCCGGTACCGTCTCCCGGGTTCTGGGTACTGGAACCGTATACGTGGAGGCTGGATGATGAAGCTGCTGCTCTTCCTCTGTGGTGTTCTCTGGAGAACCCAGCTGGAGATCATCTGAGAGTCTGGACCCCTCTGGATCCCCATTGAACCCCATGAACCATCTGGATCCCTCTGGGCCAATCAGATTCCTTCAGATCTCTCTGAATCCCCTGGATCCAGAGGGATCCAGGGGATCCAGAGAACAAGAGAACCTGCTGTTTGTTCAGGAACTGGAGGTCAGCAGAACGTGGAACGTAGCGTGAAACAGAAACAGGAGGAGGGGCTTTTATTTTGAAATAATTTCTGCAACATCGTAGCTTCCTGCAGAACCAGAGTGGAACCAGAGTGGAACCAGAGTGGAACCAGGGTGGAACCAGAGTAGAACCAGACTGGAACCAGGGTGGAACCAGAGTGGTTCCACTCTGGCGGTACACACACTGCAGTATTATCACAGTGAGGGAAACTCAGCAGCCATCATCGTCAAAGTGCTTTGAAACAGGATGATGAAAGAGAGGAGGAGGGTGTGTGTGTGTGTGTGTGTGTGTGTGTGTGTGTGTGTGTGTGTGTGTGTGTGTGTGTGTGTGTGTGTGTGTGTGAGAGAGATGGAGAGCAGATCTCGGACGGAGGAGGAGGCGTTTCAATCTCTGGAGAGAATTGGCTTTTCTTGTTGATGCTCCGACTGAGAGATAATCAGGTGGAGCAATTCCTCTGCAACACACACACACACACACACACACACACACACACACACACACACACACACACACACACACTCCTCTCTTCAGATGTTCTGTGAGGATTTTGAGGCATGAATGTGGACAAAGGGATGAAAAACAAGAGTTCACTTGGAAGTGTGTGTGTGTGTGTGTGTGTGTGTGTGTGTGTGTGTGTGTGTGTGTGTGTGTGTGTGTGTGTGTGTGTGTCAGGTTCTCGCTGTTCCTGCAGAACATTCTGGAACGTTCCAGTTCTGCGGTCCTCAGTCCAGTAGAACCGTGAAGCGTCGGTCAGCCAGAACATTATGACCGCTGAGGGGGAACCAGGTTCTCCCTGGACCGGAGAACCTGGTGTTCTGCTGCTGATGTCACGGGTGCAGGTGGAACGAAAAGTCCTTTATTTCCAGGAAGACGAGGATCAGAGGAACAGCAGGGTAGAGCTGGTGCAGCACGGGAACCAGGAAGACCTGGACCCCTGGACAGACCCACCAGGAGCCGACAGGACACAGCAGGGAGCAGGGCTTCAACAGAGGGCCGGACCGGGAGGACGAGGGAGGCAGGAGGACGACTGGACTGAACAGGACCGGAGCGCCCCCATCTGGCCGCAGGGGCACGGGGGGGACAGCTGACTGTTCCGGTTCTCCTTGGGCTCGATGGACGCTGATGGTCTCTGTCCTCCGTTAGTCCGACTCGTTTTAAAACAACGTTCCTCCACGAGTTCTGGAGTTATTCTCTTTAACCAGCCAACCAACTAACTAACCAGCCAACCAACCCACCCACCAACCGACCAACTGACTGAACCAGCTGACCGACCAGGCAGGAAACCAACCAACCAACCAACCAACCAACCAACCGACCGACCGACTGAGCAGCCAGCCATCAAACCAGAATGGAAACATTACGCCTCTTTCAGCTGCTGGTGAAATGGTTCAGAGTCCTTTTCACTGGTGGCTCTATGGGGGACTGGTGGGTCTGTGGGGGACTGGTAGCTCTGTGGGGGACTGGTGGGTCTGTGGGGGACTGGTGGGTCTGTGGGGGACTGGTGGCCAAATTGGGGGACTGGTGGCTCTGTGGGGGACTGGTGGCTCTGTGGGGGACTGGTGGCTCTGTGGGGGACTGGTGGCTCAATGGGGGACTGGTAGCTCTGTGGGGGACTGGCAGCTCTGTGGGGGACTGGTTGGTCTGTGGGGGACTGGTGGGTCTGTGGGGGACTGGTGGGTCTGTGGGGGACTGGTTGGTCTGTGGGGGACTGGTGGGTCTGTGGGGGACTGGTTGGTCTGTGGGGGACTGGTGGGTCTGTGGGGGACTGGTGGGTCTGTGGGGGACTGGTTGGTCTGTGGGGGAATGGTGGGTCTGTGGGGGACTGGTGGGTCTGTGGGGGACTGGCGGTGGGGCTGCTGGACTGGGCGGGACTCTCAGAACCTGCAGTCTGCGGCGCCGTGACGGAATGTCGATTTTCATTTGCAGAAAATATGGAGGCTGCTCCGGAAACACCCTGCTGCCCCGTCAGCATCCATCACTGCTGCTGCGGTGTGTGTGTGTGTGTGTGTGTGTGTGTGTGTGTTTCTATCCTTGTGGGGACCAAATGTCCCCACAAGGATAGGAAAACCAGCCCGATGTGCCTTGTGGGACCTTCTTCCGGTCCTAATGAGGGAAACAGTGTTTTCTGGACCATGTTGTTGTTACTGAAAAAGTCAAAGGTCAAAACATTTCTTTAGGGTTCGGCTGTGTTGTGGTCTGGGTCTGGGTCAGGGTCAGGGTCAGGGTCAGGGTCAGGGTTAGGAGGTAGACATGAATGGGAGTCAATGGAAGGTCCCCACAAGGATAGAAATACGAACCTGTGTGTGTGTGTGTGTGTGTGTGTGTGTGTGTGTGTGTGTGTGTGTGTGTGTGTGTGTGTGTGTGGTTCCCTGCACTGCTTGGAGACTGTCTCAGTGTCGTCTTATAGGACTGTTTATTCCTCAGGTCTTTATTTCAAACTCAAAAGACATGAAGTCCGGTCAGAAGAGGCGTGTCCCGTCTCCACCGTCCAGCCTGGACTTCGTCTTCAGCAGGACGACGTCTGAGTCTCATCTGATGCTCCGTCCGTCTTTAATTCATTCACCAGTCTCACTTTAACATCAACGTCAAACACAAAGACGTCCACAGCCAGAAGCTGTTGTCTGGAACGGCTGCATTATCTAGAACGGTTCCAGCGTCGGTCAGTCAGCACACGCTGCCATTAGCATTAGCATGCTGCTCATAGCTTCTTTTTGTTTGCTGTTTTAATTCAAACTAGATTTAACTCATCAACCTATTTGAGGTTCTCTTATTCCAGCTTTTCTCTGTTAGCTTATCTCACTTCACTTTAGCTTAGCTCACTTTACGTTAGCTTGTATCAGCTTTTCTTCTCCAGACTTATCACAGTATGTTAGCATAGCTTATTGACCTTATTCAGGCCCGCCCATTTCTCTGGGGGCGGGACTTCCGCTTTGTGTTCGCACTTCCGGTTAGCGACAACTGCGGTGTAAACAGACGAGAAAATGGAGTGGGGAGAAACGAAAATCTCTCTTAAAATCTGTAATGAAACAAGTCTTCCTCATCCGAGGCTTCAGCAGAGAGGAGGAGGTCAAGCGGAAGTGGCCTCCAGTCCTGTCTGGTGATATTTTAATGACTTTGTGCGTCGCTGGGTGTGGACGGTTCAGCCTGGAGGAACTACAGGAGCACGGGAGCTTACTAATATCTTCACAGTGGGAAAGTCGGCTGTTTTTTTTTAATCATCAGCAGGGCTGTAGGTTTTTAAAGCCAGTGTAGCCCCAGTCAGGCCAGGACCTCTTCACATTTAGCAGGATGTTGGTGACAGCCGACGGCGACAGAGAGCCTGGAGACCAGGATGCTCCTGGATCACAGGGTTTGAACGGTCCTGAAAATCTACTGAAGTAAAATCTGGCTCAAAATTCAGAACGAGGTAAGAGCTGGGTACCTTCTTTGTTTTTATTTTTATGAATGAAGTCCTTTCCCATGAACTGTAGCTGTTCGATAGCTTAGCATGCTAGCCTGTGGTGGCTGTGAGCTACTGTTAACCTAAAACCCTGAGTTTAAAGGGGCTGTATCATACAAAATTCACTTTTTGTATGTTTTAACCTTGTTATATAGTCATGTTCTCACCAAAAACACCCCAAAGCGTTTTTTTCCTTCGAGCCTGTGTGTTTGAGCTTTCCTCCTGTTTGTGCTGCTCAGAGAGGCAGCCCCTCCCACCGTGAAAACGCTCTGTTTTCCCACGTTCACGTCACACGGTGAAGATGGCTCCCCTGAGCCCCCCCCCCCCCCCCCAGGCCCTCGGCAATCAGCGTTGCAGCTTTTTGTAACTTTAACCATCCTCTGAAAGCAACAGTCAAGCAAGAGCAAGAGTCTGAAGGGTCTGGAGGGTCTGGAGGGTCTGAAGGGTCTGAAGGGTCTGGAGGGTCTGGAGGGTCTGAAGGGTCTGGAGGTTCTGGAGGGTCTGGAGGTTCTGGAGGGTCTGAAGGGTCTGGAGGGTCTGGAGGGTCTGAAGGGTCTGGAGGGTCTGGAGGGTCTGAAGGGTCTGGAGGGTCTGGAGGGTCTGAAGGGTCTGGAGGGTCTGGAGGGTCTGGAGGGTCTGGAGGTTCTGAAGGGTCTGGAGGGTCTGAAGGGTCTGGAGGGTCTGGAGGGTCTGGAGGTTCTGAAGGGTCTGGAGGGTCTGGAGGGTCTGAAGGGTCTGGAGGGTCTGGAGGGTCTGGAGGTTCTGAAGGGTCTGGAGGGTCTGGAGGGTCTGAAGGGTCTGGAGGGTCTGGAGGGTCTGGAGGGTCTGGAGGGTCTGAAGAGTCTGGAGGGTCTGGAGGGTCTGGAGGGTCTGGAGGGTCTGCGCTTGGTGAGTTTCTCACAGGAAAAGACGTTTTTGCGTGTAGAGAAGCTCGAGCTAAAGAGCTAAAGCTAGCCAGCGTATTTGTTTTGAAGCTCTGATTGGTTGAAGTAGCTGTCAGTCAAAGTCCACAGGGGGAGAGGCGGGACTTCAGTGAAACGGAGCGTTTTCTCTTCCTGGTTTCAGAATTAGCCCCAGAAAATCTTTTATTTCACACAAAATGACTTTTCCTTAGCGCCAGAAATAAACTATTACCACGTTAATGCCAAAGCTGGGGTTTGGACGAGCTAAAAAAGCAGGATACAGCCCCTTTAAACACAGCAGAGACGTTTGTTTTACCTCCCAGAAGACACAGTTAGATTTGTTGAGGAAGCGGAGGTCCTCTTCTTCAGACGGAGGTGGGTGTAAAGTTTGCTGGCCCGCAGCATTCAGATCTGGGCTTCCCGTGCTCTAAACAGTTTTGAGAAAGCGAAAGTTTCATCTTCTTAAAGTCCCTGGACGGAGCAGACGAGGCTGGTCATGTTCAGACTTAATAAAAGTGAGCGATATAGCAGGCGAACTCGCTGTCAACACAGCGCAGAGACGGCAAACCGAAAGTTGTAACACATAGTGGCGCCGGCCAGCAGCACTTCCTGAATAAGGTCAATATTTAACGGTAATATCAACACATGTAATGATAAGCATGTAAATAAATGTGTCTGCAGCTGGTTTAACTCTCTTCGAGCATCATTTTATATTATTTTATCTGATTTTAGTTCCTCTTGCTCATCGTGGTTTAGATTCTGGCTTTAGCCTAGCCTAGCTTACATTGTGTTTGCTGCTGTGAGTTAGCGTAGCTGAGCCTGACGGAGCCTGATGTTGAAGTGAAGGAGGTTCTGGTGTCTGCTGGAGGGAAGAGTGGCGACGTGAGAACCATGGAGAGTGGACAGATGTGCCGGGGGGGGATTACATCGCCGGGCGGAACAGGGACAGCGTAAATCCTCCAGGATCAAGGCCGCGGTGTGTGTGTGTGTGTGTGTGTGTGTGTGTGTGTGTGTGTGTGTGTGTGTGTGTGTGTGTGTGTGTGTGTAACATCCATGTCTGAGCAAATGGCTGCTCTCACACACAGGCTGTATGATGCAGGTGGGGGGCGGGGCCAGCAGTTCAAGAGAGGCGGGGTTAAAGCTGCTGTAGGCAGGACTTTGCTAGTCAATGCTAATTTTTCTGTTTTCTTTGGATTAAATGTTAGAGTATCCACTGATAATCCTTTAGGAGTGTAGCATCACTGCTCTACCGCGAGAGCGCAGCGTTTCCATCTGTCTCTGTTCTGAGCTGAAACGGAATCTCCACAGCTCCAGGTATCTTTGACCAATCAGAAGAGCCCCTGAGGCTCTAACCGTGATTGGTCGAGGGGCGTTCGTCACACGTTCGTCGACAGGTGTGTGTCTCCATTTGTGTGTATCTCCAGGTATGTGTGTCTCCAGGTGTGTGTGTCTCCAGTGTGTGTCTCCAGGTGTGTGTGTGTCTCCAGGTGTGTGTCTCCAGTGTGTGTGTGTGTCTCCAGTGTGTGTCTCCAGGTGTGTGTGTGTCTCCAGGTGTGTGTGTGTCTCCAGTGTGTGTCTCCAGGTGTGTGTGTGTCTCCAGGTGTGTGTCTCCAGGTGTGTGTCTCCAGTGTGTGTGTCTCCAGGTGTGTGTCTCCAGGTGTGTGTCTCCAGGTGTGTGTCTCCAGTGTGTGTGTCTCCAGGTGTGTGTCTCCAGGTGTGTGTCTCCAGTGTGTGTGTCTCCAGGTGTGTGTGTCTCCAGTGTGTGTCTCCAGGTGTGTGTGTCTCCAGGTGTGTGTGTGTCTCCAGGTGTGTGTGTCTTCCTTCCTGGACCGTCTCTGACGCTGCAGTGCAGACGTCCTCGTCTTTCTGCTCGTTTCATTTCATCCAGTTTTTCCCAAACAGCCGTTGAATAAACCGTCTCTGTACGAGTCGGACCGCCGGCCGCCATCTTGGAATATTGCGTCATCACGGCGGAGCAGTCTGCGCTCAGATTCCCCTCCTGAGGAAACTTCATCGCGGGTGAAACTCGCTTCGCAGCGGTGTTGCCACGGCGACGAAAACAGTGTTCAGCATTCAGGAGTGCGGAGGAGTGTGTCCAGCGACGGCAGCGGGTCGAGGCCGCAGCGCATTTAATCATTTAGATAATGTGTTGACCTGAGGACACACACACACACACACACACGCAGATCATCAGGCAGCCCAGGCACATCTGGTGGGTTTATATTCTACTCCGTCCTGATGCTGGAGCAGGAGCCGTGTGTGTGTGTGTGCGTGTGTGTGTGCGTGTGTGTGTGTGTGCGTGTGCGTGTGCATGTGTGTGTGTGGCCTGTCAGGTGAACACAGACGCCGAGGCTCCGTCCCTCCTCTCCACCTCCAGTTCAGACAAGAGGAAGTCAACATCAGACCGACTGAGCAGCAACACAACACAACGGCGCAACACAACACAGCAACACAACAACAGAACAACACAGCAACACAACAGCACAACAACACAACACAGCAACACAACAACAGAACAGCACAACAACACAACAACACAACACAACAACACAGCAACACAACACAGCAACACAACAACACAACAGCACAACAAGACAACACAGCAACAGAACAACACAACAGCACAACAACACAACAACACAGCAACACAACAACACAACAGCACAACAAGACAACACAGCAACAGAACAACAGAACAACGCAACAACACAACAACACAACAACACAGCAACACAACAACACAACACAGCAACAGAACAACACAACAGCACAACAACACAACAGCACAGCAACACAACAACACGCTGACGATCACAGCGGAGGTGAAACTCATCCAGGAAGCCTGAAGAGCTGCAGCTGGGAGTCGGTGTGAGGAGGAGGAGGCTCTGGATCAGCTGGTTCTGGATTAATGAAGCTGCTCCTCCAGTAAACCTGAAGGTCTCGGATTATTGATCACAGCAGGAAAATACTGCTGCTGTCCAGCATGATTCACAACGTCAACACACGCGCACACACACACACACACACACACACACACACACACACACACACTCAGTGATAAACGAGCAGAGCGACACACTACTCACACATGTCTCCACTCCATTAACGAGCTTCCCTCTCATGATGTGTGTGTGTGTGCGTGCGTGCGTGTGTGCGTGCGTGAGAAGAGGAGAGGCTGTGTGTTGAGAGGACTTATCTGAATTTCCACTGCCTGGCTTTGATAACCTGCACCTCATCTGAACAACACACACACACACACACACACACACTGAGGCTCAGATGTTTCCCTCCCTCAGATCAGTGGAGTTTTCCAGTTTTCAGAAAGAGGAGTGTGTTTGTGGAGCTTCTGACTGCAGCTTCTCTCCCTCTGGTTGGATGAGGTTTTGGTCGTCGTGGTCTCTGGACTGGTTCTGAGGTCTTCAGTCTCTCGGTTCTTTCTGAAAACGCGGTTCTCCCGTGAACTCAGAACGTTCCTGCTGATGCTCAGATCTCTGAGAATTTGAGATGTTGTCCAGCGGGCTCTTCCTGTCATGTGATGGCTACTTCCTGTCATGTGATGAGTACTTCCTGTCATGTAACAGATTCTTCCTGTCATGTGACAGATTCTTCCTGTCATGTGACGGGTTCTTCCTGTCATGTGACGGATTCTTCCTGTCATGTGATGGGTGCTTCCTGTCATGTGACGGGTTCTTCCTGTCATGTAACGGGTACTTCCTGTCATGTGACGGGTTCTTCCTGTCATGTGACGGATTCTTCCTGTCATGTGATGGGTGCTTCCTGTCATGTGACGGGTTCTTGCTGTCATGTGATGGATTCTTCCTGTCATGTGACGGGTTCTTGCTGTCATGTGACGGATTCTTCCTGTCATGTGACGGGTTCTTCCTGTCATGTGACGGATTCTTCCTGTCATGTGACGGGTTCTTCCTGTCATGTGACGGGTTCTTCCTGTCGGGTTCTTCCTGTCATGTGACGGGTTCTTCCTGTCATGTGACGGGTTCTTCCTGTCGGGTTCTTCCTGTCATGTGACGGATTCTTCCTGTCATGTGACGGGTTCTTCCTGTCATGTGACGGGTTCTTCCTGTCATGTGACAGATTCTTCCTGTCATGTGACAGATTCTTCCTGTCATGTGACGGATTCTTCCTGTCATGTGACGGGTTCTTCTTGTCATGTGACAGATACTTCCTGTCATGTGACGGGTTCTTCCTGTCATGTGACAGATTCTTCCTGTCATGTGACGGGTTCTTCCTGTCATGTGACGGGTTCTTCCTGTCATGTGACGGGTTCTTCCTGTCATGTGACAGATTCTTCCTGTCATGTGACAGATTCTTCCTGTCATGTGACGGGTTCTTCCTGTCATGTGACGGGTACTTCCTGTCATGTGACAGTAGATCGTCCAGTGAGAGAACGTGTCTGTGTGGAGAACAGGTTCTCTGTACTGCTGGAATCAATCGAGAACCAGGACCAGAACCAGAAGAACCAGGAAAACCAGAACCAGGAGAACCATGCTGGTCTCCAGTGGCTCTGATGGATCAGGGTTTTGGTGACTGAAGGTTCTCCTGGTCTCAGCGGAATCCTGAAGGGTTCCTGAGACATGGAGCAGGAGACAGACTAAGCTGTTCTCCGCCTGTCCTCCGCCTGTCCTCCGCCTGTCCTCCGCCTGTCCTCCGCCTCCTCCACACATCCCAGTTTCAGGAACACGGTTTCCTGCTCTCCTGTGACCTTTGACCCTCCGCCAGCACAGAAATGTCAGCTGCATGTAAATGAACCGTGCCACAACATCGTCACAACACTGTCACATTAACACTGTCAAAACAACAATGTCACATTAACACCATCACAACACCGTCACAACAACGTCACATTTACACCATCACAACATCACAACACCGTCACATCACATTAACACCATCACAAGAATCGTGTCACATTAACACCGTCGCAACAACCGCGTCACATTAACACCATCACAACACCGTCACAACAACATCACATTAACACCATCACAATGTCACAACAACATCACATTTACACCATCACAACATCACAACATCACATTAACACCATCACAACACCGTCACAACAACATCACATTAACACCATCACAATGTCACAACAACATCACATTTACACCATCACAACATCACAACATCACATTAACACCATCACAACACCGTCACAACAACATCACATTAACACCATCACAAGAATCGTGTCACATTAACACCGTCACAACAGCCGCGTCACATTAACACCATCACAACACCGTCACAACAACATCACATTAACACCATCACAATGTCACAACAACATCACATTTACACCATCACAACATCACAACATCACATTAACACCATCACAACACCGTCACAACAACATCACATTAACACCATCACAATGTCACAACAACATCACATTTACAACATCACAACATCACAACATCACATTAACACCATCACAACACCGTCACAACAACATCACATTAACACCATCACAAGAATCGTGTCACATTAACACCGTCACAACAGCCGCGTCACATTAACACCATCACAACACCGTCACAACAACATCACATTAACACCATCACAATGTCACAACAACCATGTCACAACACTATCACAACAACGTCACAACAACACCGTCACATTAACATGTCAACGTCACATTAACACCGTCACAAATACCCACATCACATTAACACCGTCACATTAACACTATCGCAGCAACCGCATCATAACAACAGCGTCACAACAGACAGCAGTGTCCTGCGGCCAGGAGACAGATCAGGAACAAGACGTTCTTGTCAGCGGCTGTTTGGGTCGAATCAGAAGGACGACGGAGACGGAGACGGAGACGGAGACGGACACCGCCTGGAGACACGGCGAGAAACCTGCTGCTGCAGGACGCCAATTAGAGAGTTCAGCAGGAGGGGGAGGGGTGTGTGTGTGTGTGTGTGTGTGTGTGTGTGTGTGTGTGTGTGTGTGTGTGTGTGTGTTCTCGTATTTCTATCCTTGTTGGGGCCAAATGTCCCCACAAGGATAGCAAAACGTGGAACGACGTGCCTTGTGGGGACCTTTTTCCGGTCCTAAGTAGGAGAAACAGTGTTTTCTTGACCATGTTGTTGTTACTGAAAAAAGTAAAAGTGTAAAAACATTTCTTTAGGGTTAGGCTTTGTTTTAGTGTGGGTTAGGGTTAGGGTAAGGGTCAGGGTTAGGGGCTAGACATGAATGGGAGTCAATGGAAGGTCCCCACAAGGATAGAAATACGAGACTGTGTGTGTGTGTGTGTGTGTGTGTGTGTGTGTGTGTGTGGGGCCCGGGGGGCAGCAACGGGAAATTACTCATCAAATCTGGAAAAGAGCAGAGTGGTTCTCCAGAAGGTTCCCTCCAGACGTGGCCCTGCTGCTCCCTGCTGCTCCCTGCTGCTCCCTGCTGGCTGCCTGATGTGGTTCCTTCCTGGTTCCTCAGCGTTCTCCCTGTGGAACCCTCACTCTGGCGTTCTGCTACTCTCTCTCTCTCTCTCTCTCTCTCTCTCTCTCTCTCATCTCTCTCTCTCTCTCATCTCTCTCTCTCTCTAGCTCCGTCTTTCTCTCTCTTTCTCTCTCTCTCTCTCATCTCTCTCTCTCTAGCTCCCTCTTTCTCTCTCTCTCTCTCTCTCGCTCTCTCTCTCTCTCTCTCTGTCTCCGGACGGTGTGTCTGTGTTGGGCCTGCAAAGCCTGCTGGGAGATTTCCCTCCCAGCCGACGGAGGATGTGAGCAGGGGGATCCAGCGTCTCTCTGAAGGTCCCGATTGGCCGGTTCTGGACCTGACGGTTCCCCCGGTTCCCACGGTTCCCCCGGTTCCCCCGGTTCCCCGTCCCCCGTCCCTCAGTGAGAACCGTTCACTTCCTGCTGCGAAGTTGGTTTGTTCAGTGGAAGCTTCCGGTTGAGAATCATCCAAATGGAAGCTCGCTTCACTGGGAAAGGTTGGACAGCTCTGTGAAAGAACCAGGTCCTGATTCCGGTCTGCAAGTCCAGGATCTAGACCCGGATCAGGGCTGCAGAGGAGGTGGAGGAGGAGGAAGATGAAGATGATCCTCCATGGCAGCCAGAGACCGGAGCAGACCTGAACCTGAGAGTGTGGCTGCAGCTGACAGTGTGTGTGTGTGTGTGTGTGTGTGTGTGTGTGTGTGTGTGTGTGTGTGTGTGTGTGTGTGTGTGTGTGTGTGTGTGTGTGTGAGCTGATGTGACAGACCTCCAGGCCTCCTGGTTTACAGACGCTCGGGGACGAAAACTTCCGTCACAACGTTTTAATCCCCCCGCCCCCCAGTTTACTGACCTGTGTGTGTGTGTGTGTGTGTGTGTGTGTGTGTACGGGTTTTTCTATCCTTGTGGGGACCAAATGTCCCCACAAGGATAGGAAAACCTGCTCGATGTGCCTTGTGGGACCTTCTTCCGGTCCTAATGAGGGAAACAGTGTTTTCTTGGCCATGTTGTTTTTTTAGGGTTCGGCTGTGTTGTGGTCTGGGTCAGGGTCTGGGTCAGGGTCTGGGTCTGGGTCTGGGTCAGGGTCTGGGTCTGGGTCTGGGTCTGGGTCAGGGTCAGGGTCAGGGTCAGGGTCTGGGTCTGGGTCAGGGTCAGGGTCAGGGTCTGGGTCAGGGTCTGGGTCTGGGTCTGGGTCTGGGTCAGGGTCAGGGGCTAGATATGAATGGGAGTCAATGGAAGGTCCCCACAAGGATGGAAATACAAACGTGTGTGTGTGTGTTGGTTCTCCAGAGAAGTGGACCATCGATCGGTCCCAGTGTGTTTATGGTTTCTGATACGAGGGTGGGTTGTTGGTTCAATTCCCAGCAGCGGGTTGTTGGTTCAATTCCTCCTGTTGTTCTCCTGCAGTGATCTGGATCAGTGGGTTCTGTTGGGTTTTTCTGCTCCTCATGTCAGTGTCAGGAGAACGTCTGGTCCCTGCTGGTCCCGTCTGGTCCCTGCTGGTCCCTGCTGGTCCCTGCTGGTTCCTGGGGGTCCCTGCTGGTCCCTGCTGGTCCCTGCTGGTCCTGCTGGTTCCTGGGGGTTCCTGCTGGTCCTGCTGGTTTCTGCTGGTCCCTGCTGGTTCCTGGGGGTTCCTGCTGGTCCTGCTGGTTTCTGCTGGTCCTGCTGGTTCCTGGGGGTTTCAGGGTTCCACAGGGTTCCGTCAGTAACCGGGTAACAGAGGAGAAGGCGTCTTTATTCAGGAACTCTGAAACCTTGAAGAACTCCTGTCTTGTCAGCCGGAGAACGGTCGCGGGTTCTCCGGATCTGGAACGTTGTTTTGTGCAGCGTTCATTTAGACTCCCGGTGACCTTTGACCCCCCGTGCCCCCCGGCTCCTGTTGGAACGTGACTTCAAGGCGTTTTCCTCTCTGTTCCCTGAAGCTCCTCAGAGAGACGGCGAAGACGTTCCGTCGTCCTCCGACCCGGCCAGCGTTCTCTTCAGCCGCTGGGGTCACGACCTCGGACCCGAGAGCCGCCGGGCCGCGCTCCGCAAGTTCCGTTACCATGGATACAACAGCTACCTGAGCGACCGCCTGTCGCTGACCCGGAGCATCCCCGACCTGCGGCCCGACGGGTGAGTTCTGCACACCGGGTCTCCGCTCGGGTTCTAGATGTGGGTTCTCAGTGTCCTCTGGTTCCGGTCCCGGTCCTGGTCCCGGTCCCGGTCCTTGTCCCGGTCCCGCCTGTGTTCTCCTGCAGCTGCAGGAACGTGTCGTTCTCATCGGACCTTCCTCAGCTCAGCATCGTCTTCATCTTCGTGGACGAGGCTCTGTCGGTTCTGCTGCGCTCCGTCCGGACCGCCATCCGGAGAACGCCGGCGCCGCTGCTGAGGGAGATCATCCTGGTGGACGACCACAGCAGCAGCCGTGAGTTCACCCCTTCACCCCTTCACCCCTTCACCTGTTCAGCCCTTCACCCGTTCACCTGTTTACCAGTTCATCCATTCACCCGTTCACAGCAGGGTTCCTGCTGCATTGCTGTTTCTGCTCTGTTCGTTCTTCTGGTGGGCGGGGCTAACGTGGCGTCTGCCACAGCGTCCTCATTGGCTGTATATAAAGGTGGGCGGGGCTAACGTGGCCTCGTCTCCAGACTGAACCCTGTCAACCAGGTGTAATGTGATTGGTCCAGCCTGTCACATGACCTGGACAGAGGAGGAGCTGTGATTGGCTGATTGATGTGAAAATCAGAGTCTGGTCCAGAAGAACCAGAGACAGAGACCAGAACCTGGTCTGGAACCCGGAGCTTTATGGCCTTTTCAATGGGTTCCAATGAGACCCGGTTCTTTCTGAAGCCAGTAAGATCGCCCCCTGCTGGACTCTCCCTGGTCGGCGCCCGGTCAGGACCTCAGCGAGGACCGGACCGGATCATGTGAGCAGCTTCAGATCCGCTGATTCTAAACCGACCGCTTTTATTTTGAGATCTGCTGAAAAGTCTCAGTTTTTTTCAAAGTGTCTGTTTTTCTGCTTCAGGAAAAATGTTCCAATACGCCATATTGGATAGGGCAGTGGCGGCCATATTGGACAGGGCAGCGGCGGCCATATTGGATAGGGCAGCGGCGGCCATATTGGGCAGCAGTGAACAGAAACAGACCAGTTCAGACCAGATGCGGGGTCAGACCACTTCAGACCAGCTCAGACCCGATGGGGGGTCGGACCGGTTCAGACCAGTTCAGACCAGCTCAGACCCGATGGGGGGTCGGACCAGTTCAGACCACTTCAGACCAGTTCAGACCAGCTCAGACCAGCTCAGACCCGATGGGGGGTCGGACCAGTTCAGACCAGTTCAGACCAGCTCAGACCCGATGGGGGGTCGGACCGGGAAGCTGACGTTCCGTCTGTTCCTCTTCCTCTGCAGCGGAACTGAAGGAGAACCTGCAGAGCTTCGTGGATCAGACCAACGCCGACCGCGGCTCCGCCTTCATCAAGCTGCTCCGCCATGACAGGAGGGAGGGGCTGATCCGGGCCCGGCTCAGCGGGTGGAGGGCCGCCGCCGCGCCCGTGGTCGCCCTGTTCGATGCCCACGTGGAGTTCAACACGGGCTGGTGAGTTAGTTCCCTCGGAGAACACGGAGAACACGGAGAACACTCTAAACATTAACACTGGAGAACACAGATCCTCCAGGAGGAAGATGCTCTAAAATCCACAGCTCATAACTTCTACCTCATTCTACACCGAAACGTCCGTCTGTGAAAGGATCCCGAGTCCGTCTGCGGGTTAACCCGTCTTCATCTGGTCAACCCGTCTTTCTCCAAGTTAACCTGTCTTTATCTAGTTAACCTGTCTTTATCTAGCTAACCCGTATCTAACTAGTTAACCCACCCAGGGTTTCTGTTGTCCGGTAATTACCGGACTTTGACCGGTAAAATCTGCCGAAGTCCGACATATTTTAACACCACCGGTCAAAATGTCTGGTGAAAAATCTTCCCTCCAAGCTCAATTTTTATTTGAATCTTCCCTCCAAGCAACAATTGAATTCAAAAAGGCCATTCCCACCTCATTTTATTAAAAAAAAAAAACCCAATAAAACCCAGAATTTTATTTCTTATGAACAGGCCTGGTCTATGAGGAAAAAAACTTTTTCTTCAGGCGGAACTAAACTTGCAGCAGTGTTTCATTACTCCGACAAAGCGCGCAGCACAACAACAATACAGCGGGAGACGCATGTGGAAACAGGCGAAACTTAAAGACTCTTCTAATAAAATAGTTGAGAGGAGGAAGGGTCAGAGCTGTAGAGCCAGGTGAGTCGCTGTCCAGGTGGATCCTGACCGTCACTGGGCCGCTGTCCGGGACGCCGCCGCCTGACTCCTCCTCACTCCCTGACACGGTGCAGGGTTTATCACCAGCTGTTGTAAACAGTCCACTCAGGTTGTTCCACAACTTCACTTTGAAGACACAAAAAATGTTTCTAGGACCAAATTATTTACGTTTTTAAATGTTGTCCGGTGCCATTTGTTTATAGCAGAAACCCTGAACCCACCTCCGTGTTGGTCCTGCAGGGCGGAGCCCATTCTGCAGCGGATCCAGGAGGACCGGACCCGGGTGGTGTCGCCCTCCTTTGACAACATCCGGTTCGACACCCTGGAGGTGGAGGAGTACCCGCTGTCCGCCCAGGGCTTCGACTGGCAGCTGTGGTGCCGCTACCTCAACCCCCCCAAGGCCTGGTGGGCCCAGCGGAACCACACGGCGCCCATCAGGTACCCGGTCCTGCCGGGTCGGTCCGACCGGACCGTTCCAGTCATTCCTCAGACCCCGGTTCCGTTCCAGGAGTCCGGCCCTGATCGGCTGCTTCGTGGTGGACCGGCGCTACCTGGAGGAGATCGGCCTGCTGGACGACGGCATGGAGGTCTACGGCGGCGAGAACGTGGAGCTGGGCATCAGGGTGAGACCGCTAAAGACTCAGCCGCTCGTCCAGGTTCTCCTCTGAGACCGGGACCGGGATCCAGACGGTTCCGGCTCCAGTGAAAGAGAACGTGTTGACAGCAGAACCAGCCCAGAGGAACCGGCTCTAGAACGTTCTCTCCTCAGGAGCTTTCAGCTGCTGCTGAAGCTGCAGGCTTTTTCCTCCAA
This sequence comes from Salarias fasciatus, assembly GCF_902148845.1. Classification (NCBI taxonomy): domain Eukaryota; kingdom Metazoa; phylum Chordata; class Actinopteri; order Blenniiformes; family Blenniidae; genus Salarias; species Salarias fasciatus. The sequence goes on from NC_043751.1 coordinate 31,686,618, forward strand.
AGGTTAGCATTAGCATTAACGTTAGCATTAGCATTAGCATTAACGTTAGCATTAGCATTAGCGGGAGCATTTAGCAGCATGTGTTCAGACTCAACATCTTCCTGAAGTCGTAAAACATGTCAAACTAGCAGGACTGTCGCTAGCTAGCAGCTAGCAGTGGGTTAGCAAACAGGCTGAGCATCGGGACTGGAGGAGGAGAACGCCGTGGAACGTTACCGGTAACGTTACCGGCAACGTTCCTTCATCACTGAAAACAGAAACAGAACCTCAAGGAGGCCCGGTTCTGGTTCTGAAAGGGGAGAACCGGAATTTCATGGTTTGGCTTTGAAACGTTAACGGGAACCCGAACACGCCTGACGTTCTCCACCTCTGAGACTCAGCATGAGGAACCCGTGACGGAACGTTGAGGGACGGCATGAAGACAAACCGCCTGAAGGAAGAACCGACGCTCCTCCTGGAAAACCAGGAACTCTGCTGAACACGGTCCTGATTGATCCAGACTTCCTGCTTCACTGCTGAGTCACATGACATCACTTCCTGCTTCACTGCTGAGTCACATGACATCACTTCCTGCTTCACTGCTGAGTCTCATGAGAACTGAGCGTTTGACCTTTGACCTGGAGCGGCGAGGTTCTGATCCTTCTCCCTCCTCAGCAGAAGCCTTTGGTGCTTCTGGGACTTTTCTGAGTCGTGGAGAAAAAAGGCCGGCGGAGCTGCTGACCTTTGACCTGAGGATGTCTGTCAGTTCAGTCAGCGGGAGCAGGGACCTCCGCCTCCTGCTCCGCCTCCTGCTCCACCCCCTGCTCCACCCCTGCACCGCCCCCTGCTCCGCCCCCTGCTCCGCCCCCTGCTCCGCCCAGCCTCATGGGAGCCAGAGGAGACAATCTCCTGCTCCTCCGGTGTGGATTCAGCCTCAGACCCCCCCGTCCCCCCTGTCCCCCCCCCCCCCCCCCCCCCCCCCCGTCCCCCTCAGTTCCTTCCCTCTCTTCCTCCTCTGCGTCGCAGCAGGGAGTCGTCCTCATTGATGGTTCCTCATTAAAGAAGCATCGTCTGAGAAGCGGAATGTGGAGGAAGAAACACCACACACACACATACACACACACACACACACACACACACACACACACACACACACACACACACACACACACACACAGTGGACGCAGAAGTGAATGTCTGTGAAATGATCCTGTTAATAAAGAAGAAAGGATTCTTTTAATCTGCAGGTCCAAGAACAGACTGAAGACAGACTCCAGAGCGTCCTCCTCCTCTGACGCTGAGGCTGGTTGAGGGTGTCGGATTACAACTGTTCTTTTTTCAGACTTAAGAAAACTAAAACTGGAGTAGAGAGAAGACTCTCTCTCTCTCTCATGTTCCTGTGTGTGTGTGTGTGTGTGTGTGTGTGTGTGTGTGTGCGCAGGTGTGGCAGTGTGGGGGCAGTGTGGAGGTTCTCCCCTGCTCGCGGATCGCCCACATCGAGCGCGCTCACAAGCCGTACACGGAGAACCTGACGGTGCACGTGCGCCGGAACGCCCTGAGGGCGGCCGAGGTCTGGATGGACCAGTACCGCAGCCACGTGTACATGGCGTGGAACCTTCCACTGCAGGTGAGCCAGGCACACTCAGTCCTCTCTGGTGGTGTAGCTGTGCTCCATCGGGATGCTGTGCGTCTGGTCGCCTAGCAACCAGAGCCAGCGTCACCATGGAGACCACCGGAGAACCTCCTGTTCACCATCGGTTCTGAAGGAGTCCGAGCAGGTTCTGTTGGTTCTGTTCCTCAGCATAGTCCTAGGCTTTACTTCTTATTGTCTCATGCTAGCTGCTGCCAAAGCTGTCCGTCCCTGGGAGAGGGATCCCTCCAGACTGTGGTTCTCCCCAGGATCTCTTCTCTTCCCACTGGGTTTCTGGAGTTAGTTCTTGCCGGATGTGAGGGTCTGAGGCGGTGGTTGCTTCGTTTTGTCTCCTTACTGTGAATCTGACATATTAACATGATGCTTATTCACGGTTTTTATTTTTACCAACCAATTCAACACCTTGAAGCCTCTGAGGCAGCTGCTGCTGTGATACTGGGCTGTACAGACATACACTGAATTGAAACTGAAATTGTTTCAGCTGCAGTTCTACAAGGATGAGCCAGAACATTATGACCACCCGTCCGACCTTCAGACTTTTGTGAAGGTCGGACCGTTCTCAAGGTCATTCTGAAGGTCAGACTGTTCTGAAGGTCGTTCTGAAGGTCGTTCCGTTCTGAAGATCGTTCCGTTCTGAAGGTCGTTCCGTTCTGAAGGTCGTTCTGAAGGTCGTTCTGTTCTGAAGGTCGTTCCGTTCTGAAGGTCGTTCCGTTCTGAAGGTCATTCCGTTCTGAAGGTCGTTCCGTTCTGAA